>NW_006408533.1:32954600-32984700 GCF_000296735.1 Chrysochloris asiatica | reverse complement strand
ATAGATAGATAGATAGATAGATAGATAGATAGATAGATAGATCTTTCTTCTGCAGCAACCTCTGAGTGGGCTTGAATTTTCAACCTTTCAGTTAGCCGCTGAGCTTGCTAATCATTTGCATCACCCATGGACTCCTTCCTGATCATGTAGATTCAACATTGTGAGAGACTTAGTGGATGGACTGACACAGAATCAGGTATTGCTGCTGTTGTTAAGGGCTATTGAGTTGGTTTCAACTTATAGCGACCCTGTATAGGGTTTCCAAGGAGCAGCCAGCGACTTTGAACTACCAACCTTGTGGTTCGCAGTCCAGTGCTGATCCTACAGTGCTACAATAGGAGTTCAGTATAGCTGGTACTACAACCTGACTTACACTACGCATGCTGCCTTGAAAACTCCCTGTTCTGGGAAGTCTTCAACAAGGACTATGAGAGATGTGGTGTTATCCACACCCAGATCCTATCTGTGTAGCAGCTGCTTCAGAATTCTCCCAAAAACCTGTTAAATATACAGCTTTCTGGATTCCATTCCTAGAAATCTTGACTCAGTAGGCAAGGGGTAGAGCCTGAAAGTGCATGTATTTGTACAAAACTATCCAAGAAATTTCCTGCACCCCTAGATCTGAGAAGCCCCATCTGGAGTGGGATTCAGGACCAGATGAAAGCCAAGAAGCCACCAGCTCAGGGATACTAGGTCTCTCTAGAAGCCATCCTGGGACCAGGACACCATCCTGTTGTCTAACCATCCTGCCAGCTTTTTGTTGTTGTTGTTGTTGTTGTTGTTGTTGTTTTAAATCCTAATACGGTTAATTAGGGAGCTCTGGTAGCATAGTGGTTATGAATCGGGCTGCTAATCTCAAGGTCAGCACTTTGAAACTACCAGTTCCGTGGGAGAAAGATGAGGCTTTCAGCTCCTGTAAAGATCAACAAGCCTCGGAAACTCTATACAGGGTCGCTATGAGTCGGAACTGACTCCAAGGCACAGCCCCGCCACCATGGTGAGTTAGAGCGCTGTTGTTGTTGTTAGGTGCAGTTGAGTCTATTTCGAGTCCTTATGACAGAACTGACCCCATAGGGCTGTTATCTCTAAGGGAGGAGTTCACCAGCTACTTTTCCACTTTTCCAGTGAAGTTACTTGGGGAATTCCAACTCTTAATCTCTTGGTCAGCAGTTGACCACTTAACTGTTGCGCCACCAGTGTTCCTGCTGAGAGTCCTACCTGTTGATTTCTTTGGACAAACTCAGGAAGTTTACTCAGCACAAAGGAATATTTCCCAGACATCATGGAGAGCAAAGGGCTTAGTTTATATAAGGCATGGATTCTGATAGACTTGATCTAACTATAATCAATGAGCTTCATGATGTCTGAGTCTTGGGATGTGTACAACCCTCATTCCCGTTGAGAGAAGACCCCGCAGTTCTTGAGTTTGCCAGAAAACGTGACCACTACAGACACACATCCCCCAGGCAGAATTGTATTTATTTCGGTGCTCTTGGTCCTTAAAAATGGCCATGTCCTGTTTCAGAGTGACCTCAGGACTGAATCTGGAGAAGACATTGCAAAGTGCACGGATGTGTGGTTCTCTCCAGCACGCTAGACGAGAGTCTGTCTGCAAGTGTTTGGATGGAAGTCAAATCCACTACAGAGTATCCATCATGACACTGGATCCCAGGGTAGCAACTGATCTTGGTCATCTTAGTCTGGACCATCATTCCAGAGCAGGCCTCAGTGCCAGGGCCTCAGTAAAGATTGTAGACAGATGGGCTTGTTAATTCCTGCATAGTCCAAACCTCCTCCAGTCCTTTCCTCCCCAAGTTTGAAACTTTCAGATGGAAATTTAAAACTCTGGAGAACAAGAGAATGTTCTTTGTCTTTCTGCACATTGGAGAAAGTTGGATGGAGGAAACACACACACACAACTTACAGTACCTTGACTCAGGACCAGCTCCCAGTGAAACCACAACAAACATACAAACCTTTTCTTTAGTTCACTCTGACCTCCCTTGTCAGTGCCCCACTTCTGCCCTGTCTCTGCCCTACATCCTGTGCCTAGCCCCATCCCTTGAGACCTTGCTTTCAGTTGCTGATAAGTAATCCTCTTCTGATAAACTGTGCCTTTTGACCCTCACATGCTAGAAAGTACCGAAGATGAAGAAAGCACCTTTAATGAAGAGTCAAGACTTGAGACTCCAGGGGTTCAGGCTTTTCTGATATCCCTCAAATCACCCTGGCAAGACGACCACAGACACTCTCAACTCATCTGGTCCCCAACATTGGCTCTGCTTGCTAACTGAGCTGTTGGTTTTCTTTTCCTGACAGTGTGATATTGCATATAATAACAATTACCAGTGACCTCCACTGGGTTGTCCAATCTCATTATTGCCAATGCATTTGGTACCTGCCACTGCCAATTTGCCTCAGCTGAGGTTTTATTCAGTGTGGTATGATAGAGCTGTACAGCAATCTTTTTCCATTTAAATAGTTTAATTGAGGAAAGCTATCAGATGTTTCCAAATTTAATGTATACAACAATTTGCTTTTTTCCTATCTCTTTTCAGAGTTGAGTTGGAAGAAAATGACATCTGATTCTTATAGAAGGAAAGCAATTACATTTTGGCGTCTGCCTTCCCCGGCTTGCATATGTTTTTAAACATAAAAAGAAATTCTTAATATGTAATTGTCAGGTAATAAAAAGGAAAAAATATTTTACTTTGTGTTTATGAAGTAATTTTTCAAAAGCATAAGGGAATTACATGTTAATGTTTTATGTTTATGACAGCACTCTAATACTGCACTATTTCTTCAAGTTTGGGGTCTTTTTTTTCCCTCTCTGAAGACGAGAGCTGAGATGATCAGGCTTAGCTCAAACTCTGTCTCTCTTCCACAGATGCTTGTGTATTCAAAGTTTTCATCTCTGAACTTCTTCCTCAGGGGTCCTACCCTCTGTTCCATACACTGGCCTTCCTGTTCTCCATTGGGCTATGACAACTGGATTACGATTTAGGGCGGGGTTGGGGGGGTCTCCCTCTCTAGATTGATTAAATGCTGCTTGAGAGTTGAAAAAAATGTCTTTTTTATTCTTGTGTTCGCCACAAGACTCAGCAAAGAGCTGAGCTCAAAACAGTTGATGCTCAATAAACACTTGTTGAATGAATAGTCACTGGATCACCAAATAACAAACTGCCAAAAAATGAGAATGCTGTTATTTCAGCAACCAGTACCTGGTGCAGAGAAGAGGCTCGCTGAACAGAATGAATGGATGGCAGCTGGGTGACTGAAAGGCAAGATAAATGAATGAGTGAATGGATGGACAGACAGATAGATAGACGGATAGATCATTTTAAGATTATCTGTCCGTTTGGGTTAGGCCTGGTGAGCCTCCAAGGTCCCTCTTGATTACTGAGCTTTTTAATACCAGCGAGGCTTAGGGTGTGTTGTTGATAAGTACCATCGAATTGGTTTTGACTCAGAGCAACCATGTGTAGGATTTCCAAAGAGCAACTGGTGGGTTTGAACCGCTGACCTTGTGGTTAGCAGTCCAGGACATATCCTACAGCACTACACCAGGATTCCAGACTAAGATAATGTGTCTCAAAACACTTTCCAGAAAGGAAACATTTTACAAAAAGGTGCTATGTCGACTCACAAGTTAACAGCGGTGCTCAGGACTCAAATGCTTCCATTTTTCAGAGAAGAAATTGATGACCCCCAAGTTAATTCTGGAGTCCTGGTGTGGCGCTATGGGTTAATGTGCTGGGCTGCAGAGTCAGTCTGAACCTCAAGGTTGGTGGTTCAGGCTCGCCAGTTGCTCCTTGGAAACCCTGTACAGGGTTGCTGTGGGTTGAAACCAACTCAATGGCACTTAATAGCAACAACAACAACAAAGTTAATTCTAGTAGTCACTGAGATTTTATGATTACAAGAGGTAGTCCTGGTGTGGTGATGTAGGATAAACAATGGACTGCTAATGGCAAGGTCAGAGATTCAAACCCACAAGCTGCTCTTTGGAAACCCTATACAGAGTCAGAACCAATTTGACAGCAGTTAACACCACCACCACCCAGCAATCTGGTTTCTCTTTATATGTGCTTACCTGCTCCTTTAGATGCTAACATTTTATTAGCCACTTGCAATGAAACTATACTCACCAATCTCTTATTTGCCTTTGTTTATGACAGTTTCTACTGTTATATTAATTTTTATACAGTCAAATATGCCCATATTTTCCTTTATAGCTTCTAAATTTCTAGACTTCATTTAAAGGTTGTGTTTTTTCCCCCTGTTCCATACTACCCTGTCCCTCAGCTATGATCCTCTGGCTATTTATAGCCCCTGACTTTTTTTTTTTTTTTACTAAGTTTATAGTTTTACCTTTTTCCCCTTCTTCTCCTTAATTACTACTTCATTCTCAAAAAAGTTATTGATATACATTCAAAATACCAATCACCAAAATATTGTAGCTAAAACACCAGGAAAAATTTGACCAAATCAGTGAGAACCAAAACACCAGCCGCAATGAAAACAGCAGCCTGTGAAAACAAAGCCACGTAATCTGAAACCTCATTGAAATTGGGTAAAGATGACCGCTTTGACCAGAACACAGGAGGATGTTCCAAAAGTAGATTAGTGTAGAGCCTGTAGTTATAGTGATACATGTAAGATGGGCTTATGAAAAATATTTTTGTTTTTATAACCAACTATAAGGATATTTTTATATATAAAACAATAAGATCATTTTGATGTCACCCCCTCTGACAGTGTTGCCCAGTACAGTCTGCACCCTCTTGGTGATGCCACTGTCCTAGATTTTAATGAGCTTAAATGGACCAATCATATGATCCACTATGCTGGGAATGACAAATAGAAGAGGAATGGTGTCACATGCATTATTAGAAAGAACATTTCAATATCTATCCTGAAATACAACGGTGTCTGTGATGGGATAATGTCTATCCACCTACAAGAAACCAATTAATATGACTATTATTCAAATTTGTGTACCAACAGCTAATGTCAAAGATGAAGGTTGTCACCAATGCCTGCAGTGTGAAATTAATCAAACATGCAATTAAGATGCATTGAAAATTACTGGTGATTGGAATGAGAAAGTTGGGAATAAAGAAGAGGATCAATAGTTGGGAAATATGGCGTTGGTGATAGAAATGAGAATGGTTAACAGAATTTTTCCAGAGATCTCATGGTAGGATTTTGCAAGACCAACAGCTTATTCATAGAAAATAACAAAATAAAGAGCCACTGTACAAATGGACCTTGCCAGATGAAATACACAGAAATCAAATTGACTATCATCTGTGGAAAGAGCTAAACAACGGGGAAGCTCAATAGCATCACTTGGAACAAGGCCAGAGGCCAACTGCAGAACAGACCATCATTGCTCATATGCAAACTCAAGTCAAAGCATAATAAAAATGAAAACAAGTCAACGAATTCTAAAATACCACCTGGAGTATTCTTTTGTTGTTAAGTGCTGCCAAATCAGTTCTGACTCATAGCGACCCTATATAGGATTTCTGAGAAGCGGCTATTGGAGTTGAACCACCAACCTTGTGGCTCAAACTGACCTTGTGGTCCAACGTATTAGCCTACATCGCCACACCAGGACTCCACCTGGAGTGTATGCTATCCGAATTTAGAGAGCATTTCAAGAGCAGATTTGATTACTGTACAGTAATGACCAACGTCCAGATGTCATCAAGGACATCATCCATGAAGAAGGCATAAGGTTATTAAAAAGACAGGAAAGAAGGAAAAGACCAAGATGGATGTCAGAACAGACTCCGAAACTTGCTCTTGAACATAGAGTAGCGAAAGCAGTTGAAAAAATGATGAAGTAAAACGACTGAACAGAAGGTTTCAAAGGGTGGGTTGAGAAGACAAAGTATTATAGTGAAATATGCAAAGACCTGGAGTAAGAAAGAACACATTCAGAGTTTCTTAAGTCGAAAGAACTGAAGAAAAGATTCAAGTCTTGAGTTAAAATGTAGAGGCATTCAGGGGAGGAGATGGGGAAGAGGGATGAAAACACAAAATGCCAGGAAAATGTTTACTGTGTTTTATTGACTATGTGGAACATAACAAATTATGGATACCATTGCAAAGAATGGGAATTCCAGAACACTTGATTGTGCTCATGAGGAACCTGTACATAGACCCAGAGGCAGTCATTCTAACAGAACAAGGGGGTGCTGTACTGTGTAAAAATTAGGAAAGGTGTGCATCAAGGTCGTATCCTTTTACCATGTTTATTCAATCCGTATGCTGAGCAAATAAAACTGGGCTATGTGAAAAAACAATGTAGCATCAGAGTTGGAGAAAGACTTATTAACAATTTATATGGAGGATATGTTAAGAAACAACAACAGTTTTACATTTTGATATTTTTGTTAAATAAAGATGTCTTTGATTTTGTAGGAATACTTTTTAGATTTACATACGTGTGTTTGTGTGTGTGTGCGGGGGCCCTCGGGTGTGTGTAAGGACCCCTGGTGGCACTGAAGGATAAGAACAAACAGCTTCTTGGAGGGACAAAGATGAGGCTTTCTGCGCCCGTAAAGATTCACAGCGTCGGAAATCTATTCAGGGTCGCTTTGAGTCAGAACCGACTCCATAGCACACCACCACCGTTACCACCATGTATATATATTGACTCCTGGTGTGGTGCTGTAGGGTAAAGCATTGGGCCGCAAAGTCGGCTTGAATTACAAGGTGGGCGGTTCAAGCTCATCAGCCGCTCCTTTGAAACCCTGTACAGGTTCTCTATGAGTCGGAACCGACTAAACGGCACTTAACAACAATTTTTACGGAATCCATCACCAGGTCTTTACTCCTGCACTCTAGCATTCCCTAATTGTAGTGTCAACGCAAAGGTTGCACACAAAATGTCCAGAATGCCCCCTAGGGGGCAGTACCAGCCACTCTGAGAGCGTCCCCACCCAGCCAGGCCCCGGCGCAGAGCTGTCCATCCGCGGCGCGGGCCTAGGCTGTGGGCCGGGGTCGGAAGGGGGCCGGCAGACGCCCACTCGGAGCCCACTCGGAGCGGAGAGGGCGGGGGCTGGGGTAAAGGACTGCGGTGCGCGCTGCTCAGATCCCAGCCAGCATTTCCTCCGACCTCGCAGTCCCTTTGTTGGCGGAGAGAGTAACAAGCTCCTGGCTTACGGAGGAGGTCAGGGGAAAGTGATTTCAATTAGAGGGGGATCACCAAGGTCTCAAGCCAACACAGACAAGTTGTGTAACACCGGCGGCGAGGCGACCGAAGTCATTTATCCTCCTCGGAGCCAGGCAACCTGGTCTTTGCTTCTTCTTCTTCTTTTTTTTTTTTTTTCCTCCTCTCCATTTCCCTTCTCTTTCTGACTTTTGAAAGGAAGGGGGAGGGAAAGGTTAACAGAATGCACTACTGCTGCTGAGTTTGTGCATCATCCTTGCAGGGCCAGTGAGAGGGCAACCAGGCCAGAAGATGGTTGAGATGAGATGTACGGAGACCCTAGGAGGAGGCTTGGAGAACGGCCGGTGGTCTTGAGGGTTGCCCTGGTTAGTAGCGGAGAAAAAAAGGAAACCAGGGACAGGAAGACTGTGCTTGCTGACGTCCACTACTCTCCCTTCCTTGTGTTCAAATCTTTCCCAGCCACAGGACCCGTCTCCGTCATCTCTTGAATGGAGCTGCCCTGATACCTGGACATTCAGAGCCTCAGAAATTAGAGCAAAGCCCTGTATTCTGCCCTGCCTTGTCTACCAATGACTCTTGATGTTGGCCTGTTTCTCCAACCACTAGTTTGAGCTATGAGTTCTGTTTAGCTCACTGTATTCCATCTTGTGATTTTTGTTAGGTGCCATGGAGTTGAGTTGATTCAAACTCATGGCCACCCCATGTGACAGAATGGAAGTGCCAATACTTTTCTAGGCTGTAATCTTTTTGAGAGTCGATCATGTCTTTCTCCCAGGGAGCCGACGGGTGGTTTGAACGCCAATCTTTCAGTTAGCAGCCAAGCACTTAACTATTGCACCACTAAACTGCTTGTATTCTGTCTTAACTGCTTTCTAACATTCTGTACACACATTTCCTAGAACCAAAAATGTGTTGTTGTAGTTGTTAGTGTCTAGTCATCTCTAACTCAGGGTGACATTATATGGTGGTGGTGGTGTGCTGTGGAGTCGATGCCAACTCCTGCACGGGATTTCTGAGGCTGTAAATCTTTACGGGAGCAGAAAGCCTCATCTTTCTCCGGCGGAAACGCTGGTAGTTTTGAACTGCTAACTGTCAGGTTAGCAGCCTGACTCTTAATCACTATGCTACCAGAGTTCCTTGGTGACATTGTATAGAACAGGACAAAATAGTACCTGGTCCTGCCCCATCGTTATGATAGTTGGTCCTTTGGAGCCCAGTGTTGTGGGTCAATCCATCTTACTGAGGGTTTCCTTCCTTTTTGCTGACCCTCTATTTCACCTGTCTTGGAAGAAATACAGTCAGAATGCTCCTTAGAAGCAAAATGGGAAGAATTCATCTCATGTACTTTGGATATGTTATTAGGAGGTAGAAGTCCCAGGAAAAGGATTATCCAAATGGAGGGAGACCTCTAATGAGGTGAGTTACTACAGCAGGTACAGCAATAGACTTAAATATAACAAGTGTACGTATGATGTAGAACCGGACAGTGTTTCATTCACTATGAGTCAGAACCAAGTTGACAGAACCTAATAACAGCTACTATGTTACCAAGTAGGATGCCATTTTACAGGGACTGACCTCTCCTGATGATGTGTCCAAAGTAAGCAAGGCAAAGTTTTGCAGTCTTCACTTTAAGTAGCATTCCAGCCATATTTCTTCTAAGACTGATTCGCTCGTTCTTCTGGCAGTGGTGGTATATTCAGTATTCTTCACTAACACCATCGTTCTAAATACCAAAAATAGACTCTATCAGACTGGGGTGTGTGGGCAGAAGCGAAGAGGGCAAGGAGGGGTGGGGAGGCATGGTGGCATCAGAACTGTAGGAATGAACTTGGCATCCAGAAACTGAAGAAGGGAAAAGACAGAGCGACCAGGAGAGCTGTCAGCAAAGTCATGAAACCTGACTGGCCAGGACACTGGGGCAGCAGTCCCTCCCTGCAGGGTTCTGTGGGCAGCTCATCTAGCAGGTGGCCAGCAGGTGACAGGTGTTGAAAAAAAGGCAGCTATGGCATTTGTATTGCATCCTGGTGTCGTGCTGCAGGTTAGTGCAGTGGACTGCAAAGTCCATCTCAACCACAATGTCGGTGGTTCAAACTTACCAGCTGCTCCTTGGAAACCCTATGCAGGGTTGGAACTGACTTGATGGCACTTGATAACAACATAAAATAAGCGTTCATATATTTGTCGGCACACAGTGTCCAGGCTAATTTTAAAGGTCTGGACTTGACTATGGGTGGCAATTAAGAGACATAAAATTTTTTAATTCTAAGATGTCCTGACTGTTGCATAACCAACCTGAAAAAAGAAGTTTGGGGTGCTGAATACTCTGGAAAATGAGGGCTGACCTTGGAAAGTATGTGCATTTTATATTCTTGCTGGAGATTTTACATAGATGTAAAACAGTCTTTGCCTTCAAGGACTTTACTTGAAATCCAATTGGAAAGAAGCCTGTGAAAACAATGTTACAATATCCAGAGTGTTTGTGAGTGTGTATGTGTGTATGAGTGGATGTATAAAAGTGTGTGGATGTGAGTGCAGATAATATGCACGTATCTGTGTAGGGGAGTGTGTATGAGGTGTACAGATGTGAGCGTAAAATGTGTGTGTATGCAAGTGTGTGGATATGTTTATGTGGATGTCTGTGAATGTGTGCATGTGGATGTGAGTGTATATCTGTATGTGCATATAAGTGTGTGTGTGGCTGTGGCATTCTAGATGTCCTGGCCCAGGGTCCAGTCTCTTGGCCGGCCCTGCTGCTAAAACTATGACTTCAGGAAAGCCACTTAACCTCTGCCGAATGGGACCTCAAGATCTTTCCACCTCACCTCACTGGGGTATTGTGAGGATCAGTGGAGATAATGGCTGTGGAAATGCTGTGGAAGGAAAGAACGTGCTGCAGGTGGTAGGTTGTGTTGTTTCCAGCAGGACAACTCTCTGATGTGGGGAGTGGTTTCCAGACTTGCCATCGATATGCCCTCTACTGCTAGTGACGTGTCCACCTCTAAACCCAGCTCAACCTGCTGCTGTCGAGTCTTCAGAAGAGGACCGAGCAGAATTGCTCTGCTGGGATTTCAAGGCACTAAATCTTTAGGGAAGCAGACTGCCACGTCTTTCTTTGGAGGAGTGGCTGATGGGTTCCAACTGCTGACCTTTCTGTTAGCAGTCGAGCACTTTAACCATTGTATCACCAGGACTCTTTAGTTTCCATCCAACTCTCTTGACTTCAAATGATGTGTGTAGCACAGAGGACTGTGGGTAGTGGAGCCCTCAACCTTACCTGTTGTTTGTTCAATGCTGTCAAATCAGTTCTGACTTACAGCGACCCTGTATAGGCATTCTAAGGAGGGCTGGTGGGTTTGAACTGCCCACTTTGAGGTTAGTAGTCCAGTGCTGATCCTACAGCACCACACTCAATTCTTCCTGAGCAGTATTTTTATCTTTCACTTAGAATACTGAGTTCAGGGCTACTCCACTGAGACTGCACAAAGTCGTGGTCTGTGCTTGCTATTGTAGTGTTGGGAGGCATGAGACAGGAGAGTTCTGCTTCTCCTTTGCCTCAATATGCTGATGCATCCTTCCCAGCATGCCCTCTACTTGGAGCTACCAGATGGTTCCCTCTCCTTCACTTGGGCTTTCCTGCCTTTGAGCTCCCTGAGATACCATGTCTACCCAGCTCTGGAACCACCCTGCCATTGCCCCAGCTCAAAAAACTTACTCTGGTCCCATTTTATGGAAACTATGGTGTGGTGTAGAGTCCTGGTGTGGTGCTGTGGGTTAATGTGCTGGACTGCAAAGTTGCTTTGAACCATAAGGTAGGTAGTTCAAGCTCACTAGTCTCTCGGAAACCCTACGTGGGGTCGCTATGGGTTGGAATTGACTTGACGGCACTTCACAACAACAACAACAATGGTGTGACGCTATAGTATAAGCACTAGACTGCTAACCACAAAGTTAGCAGTTCAAACCCACCAGTCACTCTTTGGAAACCCTATACGGGGTTGCCATGAGTTGGAACCGACTGCACGGCACTTAACAACAGCCACCAACAGTGTTCTTTGTAGAGAAATGCCCAGTGAATTTATACTTGCACAGAAAGAAGTTACAATGTTAATATGTAATTCCTCCTGTGATTCTGAATGTTCTAATGCAGGACATAAGAAAGATTTGAACAGTGGAATCCTGATATGATGCCAGGTGAATATCTACAAATCTCCAAACTCAGGAAAACATAGAACTGGCCCCCATATCTGTTCTCTTTATCTGTATGGATTGTGTGCTAAGAGCTGAGCTCTAACTGATTGTACTGAGATGCACTAGCGGTATGCCTAACTTCACTATCTGAATGACACTGTGTATGTTGTGTGTATGTATTGTATACGTGGGTATACAAGAAAGATGGCACCGGTAATTATCTATGCCAGTGTCCAATATCGTACAGTAAGTTGGTCTGTGGTGTGCCAATGTTTACAATAACCAAAGTCTAATAAACAGTTTCTATCCATAGCTCAGGCCATGTTTCCTATTCAAGAATTACCTTTTCATTTGAACTCCTTTTTCCAAAGTCAACAATTAAAAATGATTCTTCTTTTATGCATTAATACATGAAACTGTGTTTGCGTTTCTGATACTAGAATGTCAGCTCAGTAAAACCATGATGTTTGCTCCTCTGGTTAAAGTAGGATGTTTTAATGTAATATGCTTTATAAACAGAGGTATATTAGAAGCATATATATAATCAATTTCATATTTTAAAAGATTTAAAAAGTATGATAAAACCAACTCTGGTGAGCCATGTAAATTAGTATAACTACTTTAGAAAACCACTTGGCACAATTTAGGAAGTCTGAAAATATGCACTCCCTACCCATTGCTGTGGAGTCCATTCAGACTCATAGCAGCCCAGAGTAGCACTGACCCATAGGGTTTCTAAGGCTGTAATTATTACAGAAGCAGATTGCCACATCTTTCTTCTGCAGAGCAGCTGTGAGTTTAAAGCACCTGACCTTCAGTTAGCTCCTGAGTCCTTAACCACAGTATCACCAGGATTTCTGATACGTATGCGCTGAACCAAATCAAATCAAATTCACTGCCATTGAGTAGATTCTGACCCATAATGGCCCTAGGCTTTCCAAGGTTATAGCTCTTAACGGGAGCAGACAGCCTCATTTTTCTTCCATGGAGCAGCTGGCGGTTTTGAACCACTGACTGTGTGGTCAGCAGCCCAACACTTAATCCACAGCACTCAGAGATTCCACTTTCACTCTCATGCATGTGCACAAGGAGCAGTATAGAAGAATGCTCACTGAGGCATTATTATTGCAGGAAAAAAATGTGAAGCATTCATATGATGGAATTTCATGTTGCAGGTAACAGGAACACTGGTCCACTAAAACAAGTTGGTTCCAATCCTTAGTGCACCTATATAGGCTTTCCAAGGCTGTAAATCTTTACAGGAGCAGAAAGCCTCACCTTTCTCTTGCGGAGCGGTTGGTGGATTTGAACTGCTGACCTTTCAGTTAGCAGTCCAACATGTAACCACTAGGCTACCAGGGCTCCTTCCACCAACACGTAGTTGAGTTAAAAAAACAAAAGCATAAAATTTCAGAACCTTATGTTCAACATGATACTATGTTACCATCATTTAAAAAATATATACTCTAAGCCTTATTATTTATTATACAGATGCATAGATGTTGATACAGAGATTTCAAATGGACCGGAAGGATACACCTCAAATTCATGCAAGTGGTTGCATGTGGGACACAGAAAAGTGATTGTGGGACACAGAAAAGAAGCTGGCAGTAGAAGAGGTGGAGAGACGCAAAAGGGCACGTCAATTCAACCAGAAGTGTTGGTTATTATTTACTTATGTTGCTTAACACAAATGAAGCAAATTTGACACAATATTCATAATTGCCCATTCATATGTACATACTGTTAAAGAAGTCTCTGTGCCTTTCTGTCATTCTTTTTTAAAATTTCTGAAAACTAACAGATGAACACAAATAAATAATTAACTAGGAGCACATATGTTGTTCACTTCTCCATCTATCCAATTACCACATGGAAGAAGCAAACCCTACCTTACCCATAAAGCCCTGTCCTGCTAACCTACCCAGTGAGATGTCACCTCTGGATTTCTACAACACTGTCCATAGGATGCATTTGACCTCTAGGTGATTCTGAGCTTGGCATTTGGTTATACTCGGTCACCTGACCTTTTCTGTTGTTAGTATCTATGAGTTTTGTATCCTCAAAGAGTAACCATCCAAAGGACAGGTCCCATTACTGCCCCTTGTCATGCTTTCTCCCAGCATGCTTAATTTGTGAAAATGTCATCATGAGGGACCAATCCCTGGAGGGTGAGAGAAAAAGACGAAGACCCTCTGTGACATGGATTGGCATTGTGGCTACAACAATGGGCTCCAATATTTGGTGGTGAAATGAGTTCCTTTAGGCACCATTTTGACTTGGTTCTTTCAAAAACAACTTGAGAGATTTCCCCGGTAAACCCTTTACCCTAGTTTTCTATCCCAGAGGGTTTGTCCAGGTTGATTGTTGGCCCAGGTTGATTGGCTTTTCCTGGGTAGACTGATTTTAGTTCTCTAGCACTGCTAAAACAGAAATAGCACAAGTGGATGGATGGCTTCAACAACCAGAAATTCCATTTACAAGGCTAGGAATTTGAATTCAGAGCACAGGCTCTGGAGAAAGGTCCTTGTCATCTTTCAGCAACAAGCTCTGGTAGCGGCGTGTTTATGAGTCAGACTGCTAACCTCAAGGTCAGCAGTTGGAAACTCCCAGCTGTTCCAGGAGAGTAAGATGAGGCTTTCTGCTCCCGTAAAGATTTACAGCCTTGGAAACCCTATACTGGGTCGCTATGCGTTGGAGTTCTCCACGTATCTTGGAATCAGTCTTCCTCTGGATGTAGGAGCTTCACAGTGCAGGGACTCCAGGTTCAAGGACACACTCCACTCCCTCTTGTCAGATAAAAGGTGTTTCATGCCACATCCTTGGTAATCTTCCTTGGATCAGGGAGGTGATGTGACTAAGGATAGTGTGTCCCACCCTTAATCTTAAACTCTTATTGGTTTATCACATCAAATCACATCATGGGGGATAGCTACATCTCAGCTGCCAAACCACTAAAAATCCTGGCCCAGTCTGGTTGACCCCAAACCTTAACTATCACAGCTGTAAAAAAAAAAAAAAAAAAAAATTGAGGTTTAATACTTTTGGTGTGGTCCTGAGCTGCAGCCTGCCCTGTGATTGGTGTGTACCTTGCAGGGAATAGTCAGTAGACTAAGCAAATGAAGTGGCTGTGGCTTACTAAGAGGGGATTGGTCAGTTCGCTGTAGCCCTGTTGGGCAGGCCATGACTTGAAATGGATTAGGAGTTTGTGTCTATAAACAGTGTTCAACCCTGCAGAGGTTTCAGAGACAGAACCAGCAGAGTGGAAGAGAGGGTGACAAGGAATTCCTATAAAGGCTGTAACATTGGTTGAGGGACACAGTGACAGATGGCAAGACCTGGAGGGATCTGAGAGGAATCTGTCCTGAGGTGGTCTAGAGGAGCCTGTCTTCACAGGGCTGAGCAGAACCTTTCTTAAGAGACAGGGCAAACTCCAGGGGCCTGAGAGACTGACTGGTTGGCCCTCCCCCAGCATTCTCATGGTTACATAACTTGACCAGCTATAACCACTGAGTACTGCTGGGGGTGTGTGTGTGGGGGGAACCACTGAGTACTGCTGGGTGTGTGTGTGTGTGGGGGTGTTCCACAGGTCCTCTCACTTTCCTTTTTGGTTGTGCCCTCTGCAAAATCAGTTGGTGCCTATTCTTTAAGTTCCTTCAGTTCAGAAGTTTCCTGGGACCCTTTCCACTCAGGATGACAATTTACACAAAATCAGCCCCCTAAAGGCCATAGGCAAATTCCAAAAACGGTTTTAGTACTGTGGCTATAGGATTGTGGGTGAATTTGTAAATTAGGGGCAGCTCTGTAGTCTTTTCTATTTTTTTAAAAAGGAATGAAACGGCTTACGCATGTGCCACCTCCAGATTCATGGTTTCCACCCATTCAGTAGCCCCTGGGACCCCCGCATAACCTCCCTGCGCTTTCCCCCTTCCATCAGAAAGGCACCTGGCCCTGGGGGAAGCATTTTAATCCAATCAGGGATCAGCAGCTACCTCTGCCCCTGACACTGAAAATAAGCCCCCTCCCCTCCGACCAGCGCCGCCTGTCTGCAACCCGCCTCTGCGCCACCACGGAAAGCCCGTTGGGCTTGGTGGTGAAGCCGCTGAACCTGGGGACTTTAGCCTCCAGGAACGCGAGGAGAGGACAGTGGCTGCGGTGGGCGGTGGGGAGGGGTCGGGGCCTCGCCAAGTCGTAGAGAACATTAAGCCTTTGCACTCCCACCCCCAGGAGATTGCTGATCAAAAAAGGGAGGCAAACAAAGGCGGATGAATGGGAATCAAATTGAGTTGGGGCAGCGGACAGATGGGGCCTGCCAAGCGCCCACAGTCCGTCCTATTCATTAAAAAAAAAAAAAAAAAAGATAATTCTCCTCCTCTTGGAGGCCGGCTGGGTGTCGAGAGGTGGGAGATATGAGATGGGGGTGGGGGGCTGGGCCAGGGCCCAGATGTTTTCCAAACCCTGGGAACTCAGTCCGCCCTGGGCCACTCTCGCCCTCCAGGTTAATGGTGTCGCTTCTGCTTGGAAAGTCTGTTTTTGTATAGCAGGTTTCTTAAAGCGGGGTAACCCTGCACTGACTCACCAAGGGGCTGCAAAGTAGGAAAGTGGCTGAGCTGCGAAGATGACTGATGGGTTAGGGATGCAAACAGCAGAGAGAAGAATATGAGAAGCTGGTGTGCCCGAAATTATTCCTACAGTGCCCCTTACTTAGGGAGGTGCATGGGCAGATTTCCATTCCCCCACCCATTTTCTTCCCCACTCCCTGCTCATGTGCACAGATGTCCACTTGCAGCTCTAAACGTATATGAAGGTGGCACTTGCAGGCAGAAATACCCGCAATTAAATCAGATGTTGAGAGTTTTCCAATTGCAAAGAAGTTTCCATGGCCTCATTTAATCCCAGCAACAAGCACATGCCATACACAGGACTGTGTCTGCAGTACCATTTTACTGTGACTTGCTTAGAGTCACATGCTTCCTACTCCTGGCCAAGCACTGTCCAGCAAACATGTCAATGCATTCATGTGTGTTCATGCATATGGACATGCAGGCAGACATTTGCTCATGGACTCCATGCATAGCCACATGTGTACATGCAGAGAGAATCCTTCCCATTTTGGGAGCACTTTTTGCATACAGAATCTTTTTACACATGCTCCCACCTGCATCCCTCTTCTGTGCTCATGCTCACGTGTGCACACACAAACATCTGTTCTGGTGACATTGACCCTTGCTGTGAACCTAGGACACATCTTTCAAGGAGTCGGACCAAATGAACCCTGAGATACTATCTCAATCCCCATAATACATCTCAGATTCATATTACAAATTTGTTATTTGAAAGGTGTCTGCCCTGCAAGAGAAGGTTGCCCCACTAATAGGGAGGAGGGATCAAGAGAGCAGCCTGAGAAATCAGGTGTCGGGTTGACCTTTTGGAGAGAGCCAAGTACTCATTCTTACTATTGATTCCTTTCAAAGAAGACAGAAGGCATTTTATCTCCCAGCTGTTGAGCTAAAAACAGAGCCAGCAACATGGGGGAAGCGAAGACAGTCGTCTTCAATGCCATGAGAACACATGGACAGAGGGTCCTACTGTCCTGTATCTTTCCCATCATGGCCACAGGCCTTGTGATTGCACCATGAGAGTCACTCCTTGGGGTAAGCACTGCCCCACAAACCTTAGACATGAATCTTTTTGATTCATCCCACATTAGGTCCCTTCAGTAGTAGTTCTCGACCTTGGTTACAGAACTTCCCCACCCACCCCCGTCTTCTTCTATTATTCTTGTCCAGGTCTTTTGTTTTAGTTTTGTTTTTTAGATGTGGTAAAAATTGATATGAGTATATTTGCCATTTCAACACTTTTTTACATGTATAACTAAGGACTTGGAGTATCTTTTTGTGCTTGTTGGCCACTTGTTCACCTTCTTTGGATAAATCCCTAGCCAAGGCTTTTGCCCATTTTTGTTTGAATTGCTTGTCTTTTGGTTGCTAAATTATAGTTCTTTATATATTATGAAAAACCCTTACCTTACCCCAGTTATAAGGAGCCCTGGTAGTGTAGTGGTAACGAATTGAGCTGTTAACCTCAGGGTCAGCCATTCAAAACTACCAGCTGTTCCCCGGAGAAAGATAAGGCTTTCTGCTCTCGTAAAGATTTATAGCCTTGGAAACCCTGTACAGGGTCGCTATGAGTCAGAACCGACTCCACGGTACATAACAACAACAACAACAACCCCATATATGACTCCCCCCAAATTTTCTCCCATTCTATACCTTGTCACTTCACTTCGTTGCTCGTTCTTTGCCACACAAGTTTTAAATTTTGATGAAATCTAATTTATCTGTTTCTCATGCTTTTCTGTCATATCTAAGAATCGATTGTGAAAAAGTAGATCTCAGAATAGTACCTTTATCCAAAGTATTACTTCTAAGAGTTTTATTGTTTTTTTCCCTAATATTTAAGGCTTGATTAATTTTGAGTTAGTTTTAATATATCTTTCAGTAACATTAATTATAATATATTTTAAATTTTTATAATTATAATTATATAACTAAGGAGACTATTCTTCCCCCACTTAATAACCTCATTAAAAACCAATTGGCCATCAATGTGTGGATTCATTTCTGGGCACTCAATTCTATTCCATTGGTCTATGTGACTATCCTTACAGCAGTGCCAGATTGTTTTGATTAGAGTTGGTTTGTAGCATGTTTTGAAATCAGTGCTTGTATGATAGTAATAAGGAAGGAAAACAGAAGGAAATATCTAAAGGTAGGACATCATAGGAACTGGGTTTTCAAGAGGAAAACTTGTTTGGGAGTGATGAAGGGGAAGAGGAGACACCTATTGCACCTCTATACCCGAGTTAAGTATGGTAAACAGATATTACTAAAAGCAGAATCCATGCCAGAGAGTGGCAGGAAAAGCAGAATCCACCTACACAGTGGCTGAGGTTACAGGGAGAAGTGACAGAGAAGAGGCTGAGGACAGGCAGTGTTTTCCTGGTAGAGTCCCAGAGTGCAAGGGCTGGAGCAGGAATAGTGGGGCCTCCATCTCATGACGGTAACCCAGGTGTGGGCTTTTGCTTAGAGGCTGAGGTGAACCAGACAGAGACGGAAACACCATGAGGCTCATCCACCATGGACTGGGTAGTGTGGAGACACTGGTCAGAGATTCTCTAGCTTCCAAGAGGGTCTGACAGTCAAAGGATTAGCAAGGCCTTTCCCAGAACATGGTCTTCTGTGGAGGGCACGAGACTGTGAGGGCCTTGCTTTCTGTCTACTCCATGCTGCTGGGAGGTCAGAGTCTCACCTGGAAAGGAGTCAAGCCTTACCTCGATTCATAGGGTTTCCAAGACTGGTGCCTGCTACACAGAACTGGGAATCTCGTTTTCAAAACCCCACAGGATTGAGAACTACTCTTCTATCGGCTCAGTTAGAACACGGGATTCATGGAGGGAGAAGAGGAATCTCCACGCCATGTACTTCGTAGTGATGCTCTATCCTCAGACTCGAATGTGCGAAAGAATCATCAGTAGTGTGAATGACTGGACCCGACTCTCAGAAAGCAAAAATTCACAGAGAGAAGCCCAGGCAGGGGTGCCTCCGAAGACGGTGCCCAGGTTTACTTAGTGATTCCCTCAGCAGACTGTGGCACTCACAGTGCCCAAGCCCCAATCACTTGGACTTGGGGCAAAGGCTGTACAATTGAGTGCTAAGATCATGAACTTTAGAGTCAGTCTACCTGGGTTCAAATCCTAGCTCCACCTTTTGCTAGCTATGCAGCTTCGGACAAATTCCTCTGCTTCAGGCTTCTCATCTGTAAAATGCAGGATGATAAGGGTACATCCTTCCTAAAGTGGTGGTGAAGATTAAATGAATAAATACATGTAAGGCACTTAGACCATGTCCAACACAGACTAAGCATGATGCAGGTCTCAGCTGTAATCATTCAATTTGCCATTGTGTGTCAAATGTCCACTGTGTGCCAAGCACTGTTCTAGGCCCTGAGGATGCAGTGATAAACAGGGTAGTCCTCGTTCTTGTGGAGTTCACATAGCAAGACAATGGAGGAGATGTACACTACACAACTACGTGTATGATATTATAGGTGAGTGCAATGAAGTAGACCAAAGCAAGGCTAGGGAGAAAGCTGGGTCAGGAAGCATGCGCGAGGGATGGAAGATCTCTCCAAAGAGGCAGTGGAATAGAAACCGGAATGAAATCTGGGTGAAGAGCGTCCCAGGCAGAGGGAATAAAGATCAGGGAGGTGCTTCCGGAAATTCATTTTGTTTTTTCAGGAGCCAAGTCTTCCAGGGCTCCTGGTGCTGGCTTGAGTCTGCACTGCACAGCCAGAGACCCATGCCACTGTGAAGCTGTAAGAGACTGCTCACTTCCAAAGGGGAAAACAAGGTCCAGAGACGCGGAGTCCTCATTCAAGGCTCTGGCTACTGTGCAGTCAGGACAGGATTCCAGGGTTCCTGTCCCCAGAATGGCTCTTGTGGGGGGTAGACAGGTTTCCCCCTCTGAATTGACCCCAGTACCCTGCCTTCCTGTTCCTGCTATGCCCGGTCCTTTCTCGAAGGCCTTTGGTGGGTTCTTGGGCTTTTTAGTTCACCTGTTTTCTACTGGTTCCCTGGGGCCCTGTCAGGCTCTATGTCTGTGACTACTGCATAGGACCAGATGGACTGACTCCAGGGGAGGAGAGACACACAGCTCACACTTATCTACATTATAATGGGGCTGTGCACTCACATGGCTGGTGTGTCACATTGGTTACGAACAGCATGGTAGAAACCCTGAGTGGATTAAGGACATCCAAGTGCTAGTCCTGTCTTTGTGGGTACTTAGCCATGTAATCTAAAGTCGGTCACTTTCTCCCTCTGAGCCTCAGCTTCCCTTTTTATAAGTAGAGGAGACCCGACTGCAGGAGTCTTCCTTCTTGCTGGATGGTTTTTGAATCAATGGTTTTTGAAGCACTGTAAGTGTTTAAGAAAGGGATCCCCCATCACAGCCCCCTAGCTTGGCTAACATGCTCCTTGGTCTGTGGAAAGGGCCAGTTTCTCCACATACCACTTCCAGCTCCCACAGGCAGGCTCTGCAGCGCAGACCTGAGAGCCTTCTCCTAGTACGATGATGGTGGTTGTGGAAGCTATATGCCGTGGAGTTGGTTCCGACTCATAGCAACCCTGTATAGTATTTCCAAGGTTGTAAATCTTTACAGGAGCCGAAAGCCACATCTTTCTCCCACGGAATGGCTGGTAGTTTCACACTGCTGACCTTGAGGTTAGCAGCCTGACTCATAATAACTATGCTACCATGTTCCAATGTTGTCCCCTGAGAGCTTGTTTATCTTTCTAGACTCCCCATTCTTTCTGATCAGAGCCACTGCCTTTCCCAGGGGATTCCCGTCCTGTTGTCTGTGCACCCAAGACAGACTCCAGTCTTCTCCCCTGGCCTCTTGGCACTATGGGCCTGCGGTTTGGAGACAGTCTCAGGTTGATGTAGCCGTTTCATTTCTCCCAAAGTAGGCTCTTCCTTTCTGGCAGAACTGCAGCGGTTGTTCTTTTACTTGTTTGTGCCTTCAACTGTTTTTCATATGGGAGGGCAAAGGTCTTTTCCATTTTTCCTCCTAAAACAAACCAAGTAATATCATCAGTTTGACTGTGTTGGACTGATCCG
Source organism: Chrysochloris asiatica (assembly GCF_000296735.1). Classification (NCBI taxonomy): domain Eukaryota; kingdom Metazoa; phylum Chordata; class Mammalia; order Afrosoricida; family Chrysochloridae; genus Chrysochloris; species Chrysochloris asiatica. The sequence goes on along the minus strand of NW_006408533.1, from coordinate 32,963,646 downwards.
GAGCACTGAAGCAGGTATTTGTGGCTGAAATGACATGGAATAAAGTGTTTGTGAAAACCAACTGATGAGGTTGGCCGTCAGGAATGAATCCATGTTCATCGATCTTCCCTAATCTTTGTCAACACCAGCAGGCCCCACTGCTCCGCCACTCAGGAGCACTTGGGCTCTGGGAGAGGTAGGGAGTGGACACAGGGGTCCTGGAAACTGCTGCTTACTGCCTAAAACAAGAGACAGAGCCATCAAGAATGGATGTAGTAAGCAGCCGCCTCACAGAAGCAATCTTTAATGCTAGGAGGGAACGCTTTGCTCCCTCAAAAGCCTCTCCACCTGTTCCTCAATGCAGCCTACAAAGTCAGGCCTCTTCTCCAATACTTTGTGTTGGATGAGGCAGTGCTCTAGTCCCCAGAGTGTTTTGCAAGAGCCTGTGAAATTATTTTGCAACTTGGAAGGAAAGAAACCAACCTTGGCTCTAAAATAATAAAACTACAAAATCAAAATTAATTAAACTTTAATAAATGTTTGCGAAGTGCATCATTTTGTTGACTATGCAGCCACAACTCCACTCAGATAGTTAAATATAAATGAGATTCCACAAGGGGTTTAGTACATTCATAATGTTCAGTGTGATGTGAGATGGAGTCGTCCAGAGTAGCAGGCCACTAAGGATGATGTGGTGCCAATGGAGGAGACCCCTCAGTGGTGTCTCCTGCACCCAGGACCCCCAGGGACACAGAAGACATGTCAACAACTTTTACACAGCCCCTGGAAAGGACCTGGAAAGGAAGAGGAAGATACATGACACAACTTGATGCTTTTCGTTATTAAACATTTAGCACTGGAGTCCTGGTGTGGCACTGTGGGTTAATGCGCTGGACTGCAAAGTTGGTTTGAAATGGAAGGTTGGCCATTCAAGCTCACCAGCTGCTCTTCAGAAACTCTATACAAGGCCGTTATGAGTTGGAACCGACTCCTCAGCTCTTAACAACAAACAACAAAGCCACCTCGGGGAGCAGTGCTTTCATTTAAAGACTTAATGATCAGTATTTATCCAGATATTTTCAATAAGGGCACAATCTGTAATGTAAGCCCTGAGACTGGCACAAACATGCAGAGACATTTTGCTTTAGGCTATGAAGATCAGATGACAAGCCAAAGAAAGTCAAAACCTACTCAACTAGGAGAGGCACCAGTAGGTGCCCTAGTAAGCTCCTGATAAAGCCTGTTCGGGGATGGTCTAAGGACTGTACTTCAGTCTGCCAGGCTGTCCAATGTTACATAAATCTTGCTCCCTGGCCCCCTCCAGTTTCCATCCCAAATCTTGTCTTTCTTTTTGTTCCTCTTGAGATAATTCATATACTATAACATCTGCCTTCTTAGAGTATACAGTGCACTAATTTTCAGTATCATCACAAAGGTGTGGAATATACTGTCTCTCATACCTACTATTTAATCCCGGAACATTTTCATCAAATAATTCCTAATACCACCTTCTCCCAAGCCAACCACCAATCAATTTTCGCACTCAATGAATTTGCTTCTTTTGGAGACTTCATATATGTAGAACCATAAAATATGTGATCATTTGTAACGGGCTTCTTTTATTGAGTATAATGCTTTTGAGGTTTGTCTATGCTGTAGATGTCTGTACTTGGTTCCTTTTTCATTGCCAAGTAATATTCCTTTGCATGGATATAACACATTTTATCAGTTGATAGATACTTTTGTTGTTTGTACTTTGGGGTTACTATAAATAATGCTGCTAGGAACATATATGTACATGTTTTGTGTAGACTGTTTTTAATTCTCTTAGTTATATGCCTGAGGTGGGATCATTGGGTCATGTGGTAACTCTATATTTAACTTTTGAGGAACTGTCAAACTTGCTCAATGTGGCTGCAATGTTCTACATTCCCACCAACAATGTGTGAGGATTCCAATTTCTCCACATTCTCACCAAAACTTGTTATTATCCATCTTTTTCTATTAAAACCATCAGTGGTTGTGACCTGGAGTTATAAACCAAAATGAAAAAGCATACTCACTCAGTATTTCTCAAGCTAAAAAAACTGAAGAAAAAAATTCAAGGCTCAACTTACAATATCGAAGAATTCTATTGACAAAATATTGAAGGATGCAGAAGGCATTTTATATATAATTATATATATATAATGCCTTCTGCATCCTTCAATATTTTGCCCAATGGAAGGAATGTATGGAAGGAATACACAGAGTCACAGTACCAAAAAGAAATTGTCAATGTTCAACCATTTCAACAGGCAGCATATGATCAGGAACCGAAAGTACTGAAGAAAGAAGTCCAAGCTGTTCTGAAGGCATTGTCAAAAAAACAAGACTTCAGGAGTTGATGGAACACAAATTGAAATCTTTCAACAAACTGATGCAGCACTGGAGGCATTCACTCATCTATGCCAAGAAATTTGGAAGCCAGCTCTACCTGGCCAACTGATTAGAAAAGATCCAAATTTGTGCCCATTCCAAAAAGAGGTGACCCAATAGAATGTAGAAATCATTGAGCACTATCAAGACTGTCACATGCAAGTAAAATTTTGCTGAAAATCATTAAAAAATGGTTGCAACAGTACATTAAAAGGGAATTGCCAGAAATTCAAGTCAGATTCAGACGACGATATAGAATTAGGGATGTCTTTGTTGTTGTCAGATGTATCTAGGCTAAAGCAGAGCTTACCAGACTATGTTTACTTGTGCTTTCTTGACTATATGAAGGCTTTCTGTGTAGATCATGACAAATTATTGATAACATTGCAAAGAATGGGTATTCCAGATGACTTAATTGTGCTCATGAGAAACCTGTACATAGACCAAGAGGCGGTCATTAAAACAGAATAAGGGATACTGAATGGTTTTTAAGTAGGAAAGGTGTTTGCCAAAGTTGTGTCCTTTCATAATATTTATCCAATCTGTATGCTGAGCAAATAATCCAAGAAGTTGGATTATATGAAAAATAATGTGACATCAGGATTGGAGGAAGGCTCATAAGCAACCTATGATATGCAGATGATATAATTTTGCTTGCCAAAAGCGAAGAGGATTCAAAAGTTATTGGTCAAGATCATAGACTGCAGCCTTCAGTATGGATTTCACCTCAATGTAAAGAAAACAAAAATCCTCAAATTGAACCAATAAATAACATCATGATAAATGGAGAAAAGATTAAAATTGTCAAATACTTCATTTTATTTGGATCCACAATCAACACTCATTGAAGAAGCCGTCAAGAAATCAAATGACAAATGGCGTTTGTCAAATCTGCTACAAAAGACCTCCTTAAAGTGTTCAAGAGTAAAAATATCAATTTGAGCACTGAAGTGAGGCTGAACATGGTATTTTCAATCACCACACATGCATATGGAAGCATGCTGGCTCCATATAATAAGCACTGGACTGTGAACCACAAGGTCCTCAGTTTGAGGCTTTCTGCTCCCACAAAGGTTTCAAGCCTCAGAAACCTTGTTGTTGCCTATACAGGGTGGCTGCCGATTCAGGTCTGACTCACAGCCACCCTGTATAGGATTTATGGAGCAGTTGCTAAATTCAAACCAATCTTGCGGTCCTGTGCTTATCGTACAATACCAACTAGGATTCCTGAAAACTTTATACAGGGTGGCTACGAGTCAGAATTGACTCCACGACACTTAACAACAATAACAGCAACAGCATATGCATGTGAAAGTTAGACAATGAATAAGGAGGACCATAGAAAAATCAATGCATTTGAAGTCTGGTGGTGGAGAAGAATATTGAGAGTCTTCCAGAAGAACAAACTTGCGTTGAAACAAGTACAGCCAGAATGCTCTTAAGAAGCCAGCAAAGTAAGACTTTGTTTCTCATGCTGTGGACATTTTATAAGGAGGGACGAGTCACTGGAGAAGGAGTCCTTCATCATGATTGATAAAGTGGAGGGTTAGTGAAGACCTCCCAACAAGATGGATCGGCACAGTGGCAGCAGCAACGGGCTCAAATGTAGCAACAATTGTGAGGAGAGTTCAGGACCAGGCAGTGTTTCATTCTGGTATGCATTGATGGATCCTAACAACAACAATGGAGTCCTGGTGTTGCACTGTGGGTTAATACGCTGGACTGCAAGGCTGGTTTGAACTGCAAGGTCGATGGTTCAAGGTCACCAACTGCTCCTTGGAAACCCTATATAGGGTCGTTATGGGTCGGCATAACTCGACAACACTTAACAACCACAACAACCTGAACAGTATCTATATTCTTTTATACTCTTATGTTTTTATACTATTAATTATATTTACCTTCAGAACTTACTATCGGGGCTTGATTTTTTTAAAATCAATTAATATGATCATTTAAAATAATAACAATATTAATCTTTTGTCATAGTAGCTACAAACATATTTGCAATCTCTTATCTGACTCTCTCTCTTTTAACACACAGAAATGTTTTGTCCTTATATATAGTCAAATTTGTGACTCTTCCTCTGAGGGTTTCTATATTGCTTCTAAGCTTAGAAAAATCATTTTCATCCCTCTCTCCTGAGGATTGCTAAATGATCAATTTAATTTTCATTTAGATTTTCTCAAGGTTTAATAAATAATCATTTCTGTAACGTATGGAATTTCTATTGATATATAATGGGATATAAGACCTTAAAAGACATTTTTCAATGTGATATCTTAATTGAAGTAGAATGGTCTATGTAGGCATTTACGGACTGAACCTAAATTCCTCTTAATGTGATGATGTTACTTTTGTGTTTAGTCTCACCCCTCCCAGGTGCCAGGTGTGCATTTTAACAGTGTTCTTTAGCAAACAATAGCTTAACCCCAAATGTTGACACAATGGAGGGGCTTGTTAGATCCCTTGGCAGGTTGGTGGAATATCCGTACACGCGGGGGCTAAACAGGCAGTTCAAAGTCAGGGGGCATTCAGAATCAGGGTCTGGGGGACACATACTGCTTCCCCCTCCCTGCATCCCCATTCCCTTTGCCCACATCTTCTGCACCTCCTGGCGTCATGTGGACCATTTCAGGCCTGCGTCTGCTTCTCAGGGAGCAGGGAGTGTCTCCTTGTAGGTTATCTCTAACTCTTCCAGGGAACTGTGGTTTCCAGGATGCCCAGTTGACCAGATCAATCGTCAGGGCTGGCAAGGGCAGCTTCCCTGGTTTGTTTGATCCCATGGTACTCCTTTGCCCAATTTATTTTTTCAGATTATATCAGAAGCAGAAAACAGCTCTCTTTCCTCATAAATGCAATAGAGGCAGGCCTTTTCCACACCACACAATCTAACTGGGTGCATCCTTCTTCAACTGCTTGTTGAGATACTGGCAAAGAGAATGCATTCTCTAAAACCAAAAATGTCCATTCCACAGACCGAAGCTTCTTGATTGCAGGGGGTTCCTAGCTGTTGCTCCTCTCCTCTTTTGAGATAGAACAAATAGTTTCATTTTTCACGGCTAGTCTGGGGCTGAGCCATGCAACAAAAAATCCACTCAGAAATTCCAGAGTGTGGAAGCTGAAAGCAGCAGCTCACTGAGCTGAAGCCCTTCTCACCCAGATACCAATCAATATTAACGGACTGCTGAGACCACATCCCCTTCCCAAGTGCTGAGAGAAGAGCCCACGGCAGAGGTGGAGAGAGGCCAGGTCCCTTCACCTAAATGAGGCAGGCTCTCCTCAGGGTCTGTCAGAACACTCGGTGTTTAGTTAAAAATTCTCTCTAAAAGAAAGAGCGTTAAGGCAGAGAGCTTGAAGTGGATCCTGAGTAATTAAGTGTATAAATTAATTCTTCCCCTAAGAAATGTTCCTCTCCTATTATTAGATTTGCCTCTCAGAGGAGCTACATCCAAGTAGTGGGTTTCCAGTTGTGTGTGTGTGTGCATGGGCGGGAGCACACACACATTCAGAGCTTTGCTGCCTGAAGCCTGCAATTAAAATAAGTGACATGAATGTGTCTTTAAAAGAGAGATCTGTGGAAAACTAACGGATTGTCTGTCAGGGGAAGGGAAAAAAAAAAAGAAATATGGCTGCCTCAGCCCACTGAATGGATGAATAGGAAAGTACTTGTCCATCCAAGTACCCAAAGGGATAAAACCCAATGATAGCCCTTCTCAACTGCTTAGCGCATAATGCATGTGCTGTTTTGATGCTAGTAATGTGTTTTTTACTTCTTCCTATCTAGAAGGAATGAATCAAATATGAGGAGAGCTGGAACATGATTTTCAACCCATTGCTTTTGATTAAGTGCCCGAACAGGCAGGTCCCGGGACTTGCAGTAATACTAATGGGGCATAAAGTGCTATAAAAAAGACGGGGCCCTACTTTTGTCCAAATGCCATTATCCTGGAATCAGAGACCCTGGGTGTAATATGTCCACGGTTAACCTTTTTTTCTGACAGGAAATTTTCTCCATCCACTCACACCATCAATTATACTGCATTTGTCCAGAGTGGTGAATGATTACTTTATTTCCCAAGAAGGCAGTGCACACATATGTACCAGCTCCCAAATACCCACCACTTCTCAGGGGTGGCCAGCAGAAGGAGACTGATCAAGAGATGGCATCAACTCTCTTGACCATTAGGATCTGGACAAAATTATTCTTTTGTCTGTGTCTGGTTTTCCCATTTCTTGCTTAGTTGTTTGTTTGGAAAGAGGAAGATATTGAGTAGCTGAAAATAAAATTCTTATCTTGATCCTAGAAATAATGAACTCATTGAGACTTTGGGTACCCAAAGAGGAGCTGACAGCTAACAATTACATGGTGAATAGGGCTGGCAGAGAGGGTCTCAATTGTTGGGAAAAGATACAGCAAGGAGAAGAGCAAAGGAAATTGGTTTTTCCTTTTTAGCTGATTCTCCCAGAAGAAAGCTGCCTCGATCACTGTCCCCAAGAACCAGGCCCAAGCTGTCGTCCCGGCTTTGACCCAAACACACAGCTCTCCCAGACCCCCTCCACTGATTCTGCACCCTTCCAAACTTTATGATACTATTTTTTTTTTTTTATAATCAGCAAGTTGCAGATTGTCCAACTGTTCCATCATTTATTGTAAACGGCTGCAAAAAAAAAAAGAAAGAAAAAAAATTCCACGATGCTACAACATAGTCCTGAGTGTAAATCAAACATTCCCTGTCATGTTGATAGCTTGTGTTAGTCTAATGTATTTTATATTACTCAAAAGCTTTGAGACCCTGAAGCTTTCTTCATATAGGCCATTATGCGGTTATCATTAAATTGTCTTGCAAAGAACATTATCGGTAATTATAGCAGACACTAAAATCAAATGATCAGAGTGGGACCTTTAACACCAAGAGGAACCATTAGAAGTTAATCAAATAAAAGGATGAGAATAATTATGTTAGGATTAAGCAGTAATATGCCAGAAGTTATACACTTTGCTGACTATATATCTTTACTCCCAGCTTCCTGAATTTCCTTTTCGTTGATGTGTTTTTATATAATACTTTGGCACAGAATGTAAACGACAATATTTTTGTCATGGCACAATCGGGCTCGAAGGTTCATAGGCGGTTCAAATCTAAATGCCATCAGAGCTACGGAGGTAATGATGAAGATAAAAATAATAATAATAATAAAAAAGTGCAAAGCTGGAAAAAAAAAATCCATCGGTCAATGGAGCATGGCAAAATGATAAAAATGGCTGCAACAGGCACAGGTACACACAATGCTGTTATTGGTGGGTGGCTCTGTCTTGGAGAAGGAGGGCTTCTTTTGCTGGCCTTCCTACTAACCAGTATGCACCCAGCGGGTCCAAGAGTCTGCACCTCGCAGGTTTTGAGGAAGCCCCAGATGGAGATGATATATGGAGGTGTTGGTGGGGTACAAAAGCTCGTGGAGCCAGACAGGAGGGGGTTTGGTCTCCTGTGACTGAGCCATGATGTCAGTTGAGGTTCCAGACTGAGGGGAGCCCTCCTGTCTTCTTCCGTCTCCACTTCTGGCTCCTTGCATATGTTCCTTTCTATATTGGAATGGGGCTGGATGTGACGTTTAGGGTTTGCTCTCCAGAGTGGAAGAGGATGCTGTCTGTCTCTGAGGCATGGTCCATCTGAGCTTTCAGATTAAAGTTGCACTGTGGGAGAAACAGAATGCCACTGTAAGAAGCTGGGTGGACCAAGAGATTTACCATAGTACACTTTAAAAAATAATAAATCAAAGCCTCTCCTTCCATGTTCTCCCTCTTCCCTGGTAAATGAAGACCAGTTCATCATAATAGGTCTGACTGAATCTGTGTCCGTCTGGCTTTGTGCTGGGCACTGGGACATCATGATGAATAAGATAATAAGATATTTTGCTTGAAGTATTGCTACTGACATACAAAAAACAAAGTCATTGAAATCTGAGAGCCCAGCCTGATGTTATTAAAGTTTTCATAATTGTACATTTTCTGATATTTGTGACATTTAAAATATGAGGACATCACTCCATTTCACAGATGTTAAAACTGAAGCCTGTCTGAGGTGACAGATCAGAGCAGGGGGAGAGAGAATAGCTGGGATTTGGAGATGGAGCAGCTTTCTTTGGAGGATTTAGACGGATCCTCTGATACTTTCATGGTGGTCCCACCTGGGACAGTTCTCATTGTCCTCTGTCCCTGGACTAACATTGTGAGGGCTACGATAAGAAGCTCCCCACTTAGCTGTCATTTGCCATACTGTTAGCTTGAGTGTTGCTGTGATGCTGAAAGGTATGCCACCGATAGTTTAAACACCAGCAGGGTCATCCATGATGGACAAGTTTCAGTGGAGTTTCCAGAATCAGACAGACGAGAAAGAAGAAGAGGATTACTTCTAAATGTTTAACCCCTGAAAATCTTTTGAACAGCAATGGAACATTGTCATATATATAGTATCAGAAGATGAGAACATAATGAATAGCACCAGAATATTGGCAGATATTTATTATACCAGAAGATGAGTCCCTCAGGTTGGAAGACACTCAAAAATACAACTGGGAAGAGCTGCCTCCTCAAAGTAGAGTTGACCATGAGGACATGAATCGAGTAAAGCTGGTGGGACCTTCATT
>NW_006408533.1:32949287-32950135 GCF_000296735.1 Chrysochloris asiatica | reverse complement strand
CATTAAAAAAAAAAAAAAAAAAGAAAATGGAATGTATGCACAGGGTCACTGTATCAAAAAGAAATGGTTGGTTGAACATCAACCATCTTGAAATGGTTGATGTTCAATCATTTCAAGAGGTAGCATTGATCAAGAGCCAATGTTACTGAAGGAAAAAAATCCAAGCTGCACTGAAGGCATTGGCAGAAAACAAGGTTCCAAGAATGGACGGAATACAAATTGAAATCTTTCAACAAATTGATGAACCACTAGAGCTACTCACTCATCAATGCCAAGAAATTTGGAAAACAGCTACTTGGCTATCTTATTGGAAGAGATCCATATTTGTACACATTCTAAAGAGAGGTGACCCAACAGAATGTGGAAATCATCAAACAACATCATTAATATCACAAGCAAGTAAAGTTTTGCTGAAGATAATTAAAAAACTGCTACAACAGTACATCAACAGAAACTGCCAGAAATTCAAGCCAGATTCAGAAGAGGACATGGAACAAAGGATATCATTGCTGATGTCAGATAGCTCTTGGCTGAAAGTAGAGATACCAGAAATATGTTTGTTTGTGCTTTATTGACTATGCAAAGGCTTTTGACTGTGTGGATCATGATAAGGTATGGATAATATTGCAACGAATGAGTATTCCAGAATACTTAATTGTGCTCACAAGAAACCTGTACATAGACCAAGAGGCAATCATTATAAAAGAACAAGGAGATATTGAACCATTTGAAATCAGGAAAGATGTGTGACAAGGTTGTATTCTTTTACCATACTTGGTCAATCTGTATGCTGATCAAATAAAACAAAACTAGATTATATGAAGAACATGGCATCAGGATTGGTGGAA
>NW_006408533.1:32942526-32944269 GCF_000296735.1 Chrysochloris asiatica | reverse complement strand
TGGAATGCATAAAGATCAATATCATAGGCATTAGTGAACTGAAATAGACTGATATTGGCCATTTTGAACCTGGCAACCATATGATTTACTATGCTGGGAACAACAAATTCAAGAGGAGTAGTGTAGCATTCATAATCAAAAAGAGCATTTCAAGACCCATCTTGAAGTATGATGCTGTCGTAGGATCATATTCATATGCCTACAAGTAAGATGATATTGCACACCAGCCCCAAAAGACAGTAATGATTAAATTAAAGAATTCTACAAACCTCTTCAGTCTAAAATTGATCAGGCATGTAATCAAGATGTATAGATAATTACTGGTGATTGGAATGCAGACGTTGGAAACAAAAATGAAGGATTACTAGTTGGAAAATAGGGTCTGGATGATAGAAATGATGCTTCAGATTGCATGATTGAATTTTGCAAGACCAATGACTTATTCATTGCAAATACCTTTTTTAAACAGCATAAAAGACAACTATACACACAGACCTAACCAGATAGCATACACAGGAATCAAATTGACTACATCTGTGGAAAGGGATGGTGGAAAAGTTCCATATCATCAGCCAAAACAAGGCCGGGGCAAACTGTGGAATGCTTATCCATTGCTCATATGCAAGTTCAGGCTGAAGCTGAAGAAAATTAAAACAAATTCATGAAAGCCAAAATATGACCTCGAATATGGTAGTGGTGGTTGGGGGCCATCTAATCAATTCTGACTCATAGTGACCCTGTACAGACTTTCCAAGGCTGTAAATCTTTATGGGAACAGAAAACCTTATCTTTCTCCTGTGAGCAGGTGGAAGATTCAAACTACTGACCTTTCAGTTAGCAGCCAGTTTGTAATTCACTATGCTACCAGGGCTCCTTGACCTTGAATATGGTGGTGGTGTATATGTGCAGTGGAGTCAGTTCCGACTCAAAGTGAGCCTGTATACAGCTTCTGTGCCTGTAAATCTTTAAGGGAGTAGAAAGCCTCATCTTCTGTGGAACCGCCGGTGGTTTCAAATTGCTGACTATACGATTAGCAGCCCAACTTATAGTCATGATGCTACCAGAGCTCCTTTGACCTTCTATATGTCCTGTCTGAATCTGGAGACCATCTCAAGAACAGATTTTATATATTGGACCAGAAGAGCTGTGGTATAACATAAAGAACATCACACAAAAAGTTGGCAGATGGTCAGTACAAATCGAGGAAAGAAGGAAAAGACCAAAATGGACATCAGAAGAAACTCTGAAACTTGCTCTCCACCATAGAGATACTAAAGCAAAGGGGGGAGGGGGGGAAGTAAAGAAGCTGAACAGAACATTTCAAAGGGCAGCTCGAGAAGATAAAGTATTATAATGAGATGTGCAAAGACCTGGTGTTAGAACACCAAAAGGGAAGCGCGTGCTCAGTAGTTCTCAAGCTGAAAGAACTAAAGAAAATATTCAAGCCTTGACTTGAAACATTGAAGGATTCTGTGGGCCTAATATTGAACGATGCAAAAAGCATCAAAAGAAAATGGAAAAATCCTGAACCACATCCAGAATCTTCAGAGGTGGGAAATTTCCACTTGAAAGGATGAGCAGACCAGCCTGGAGCAGCTAGAAGAACAGAAGATACTTCTTGAAAGAAAGACCTACAGGAAACATACAAAACAATATAGGCAGACCGACTGATTACTACAAGAACAATTAAGTTGCTTGCCCAGGAGACATCAAGGCAATGGCCGGGCCCCCTCAGAGCAAACC
>NW_006408533.1:32917113-32940111 GCF_000296735.1 Chrysochloris asiatica | reverse complement strand
AACAACAACAACAACATTGTAAGAAGAAATAAGGTCATGGGCATGGAAGCACTGCAAAAAATAAAAAGTGAGTTTTGTTGCCATTGTTAGGTCCATCTAGTTGGGTCCAACTTGTAGAGACCCTATGCAAAACGGAATAAACACTGTCAGGCCCTGCGCCAGCGTCACAATTGCCTATGTTTGAGCCCATTGCTGATGTCACTGTGTTAATCCACCTCATTTGGGGTCTTCCTCTTTTGCTGACCCTCCACTTTACCAAGCATGGTGTCCTTCTCTAGAGACTGATCGCTTCTGATAACATGTCCAAAACATGAGAGATGAAAGTCTCACCATCTTCACTTCTAAGAGCATTCTGGCTCTACTTTTTCCATGACAGATTTACTTGTTCTTCTGGCAGTCCGTTGCACTTTTAATATCTTCTCCAATACCATGTTTTAAATGTACCGATTCTTCTATGATTGTCCTTATTTATTGTCCAACTTTCACATGCATATGTGGCTATTGAAAATACCATGCTTTGGATCAGATGCACCTTAGTCCTCAAATTGATATCTTAGCTCTTGAATACTTTAAAGTAGTCTTGTGCTGCAGATTTGCCTAATGCAATTCTTCATTTGATTTCTTGACTACTGCTTCCATGAATGTTGATTGCCAATCCAAGCAAAACGGAGTCTTTGACAATTTCAATCAATGTGTTCTCCCCTTGCCGTGATGTTATTTATTGGGGCAGTTGTTAGGATTTTTGTTTTCTTTACATTGAGGTGCAAACCATACTGAAGGCTGTAGTAAATGAACTTATCAAACATAATTAAGGCTTCCTTTTCTCTGGTGAAAATTATTTTTTATTAGTTTGTGTGTTTTCACAATGAAAAGCTTGCATTTGACTAAGAAACTAGGAGAGAAATCCTTTGGGAAGAGAAGACAGAGCACACCCTAAATGATAAAGCAGAGGGGTGGACTTGGAGATATAGTTGACCGATGGTCTCGATGGTTTGGGAACAAGATATGTCAATCATCTCCATTTGGCCAATAAGCTGTAAGCCAGAGGTCTTTCAGACCAGAAACAGGAAGCTGGGAGCTGACTCAACAGGAAGCTGGAGCTGGGTCAGGGTCCCATGTCATGTAGACAGCTCCACTAAGGCCAAGTGGTCCCTAGTGGGACTATGTCCAGATACCAACATAGGACCACAGGTCCCAAGAAGCCTAGCTTCACCTGTAGGTAGAACCAGTCCTAACTACAAGTTTTCAACATACTTTAAAAGCAAACAAAAGAAACAAATAGATAATCAAAAGAAGGTGTCATTGTTTCAGGGATCACAGTTATGGGTCCAGAAAAACAGTCTTGGGGGACCAGGTGTGCCTTCCTTATGAGAAGGGTTGGCCCCGAAACTCATGTCTAAACTCAAAATTAAGCCGCAGGATAAGAAAGGAGTTCTGGTAGCGTAGTGGTTACTAGTAGGGCTACTAACCTCCAGGGCAGCCGTTTGAAACTGCCAGCTGTTCCTCGGAAGAAAAGATGAGGCTTTCTGCTCCTATAAATATTTACAGCCTCAGAAACCCTATTCAAGGTTGCTATGAGTCAGAGCCGACTCACTACAAATCCCTCAGCCCTAGCAGCAATTCCAACCCAATTCCATCACTTGTGTCAATCTGAGCATCTGGTCTGATGTCCAATCTACACAAAACTGAAGAGCACATCTGCAAGGGCAAGGAGACTTCAACGGGACAGAGGAATAAGTAGTGGGGGTGGGGAGGGTGGGGAGTGGAGAGGCCATGAAAAGGCTGACCTGGCCTGAGCCCACAGAGGAGAGAGACTTCAGCAAGGGCATGTTGTCTGCATTTTGTTGGGGTTTTTTTAGTTTTTGTTTTTGTTTTTGTTTTGTGTGTGGGGTGCTTTGTTTATTTTATTTTTTCAAGTTTTTATTGTAAATTGAGTAAAAGTTTACAGGGCAGCTTATCAGTTTTACATTCAAGAAATCATATACTTTGTATTATTACAATGATTATAAGCCCCTCTATGTACCATCAGTTAACAGTATTTCTCTCTATTAATTTTTTTTTAATGTGAATTGTGTGATAGTTTATATGGGAGAACATTAGCTTTACATTCATCCTACTGTATACCGTTTCATAACCATGGTTACAATCCCCTCCATGAATCATTAAACAACCAAAAGGTATATCCTGCAAGCCTTCCCCCTGGTTGTCAGCACACAGCCCCTCTCCCTCTCTGGGTCTAGAGTCCCCAGTCGCTCCATCTCTCTTTTGTTTCTTACAATGCTTGACAAATTCCTGTTTCTGTGTTTGTTGAGAAGTACCCAAGTATGGCAATGAAAATGGCAACAGTTCTTGAAAGGAAAGGAACCCCAGGGAGAGAGTTAAGGGATGCCCACAGCAGAGTGTGATTAATGGCTGAGGACAAATAAGTCTGATACCTAGAATCTATAAGACAAAAGACATTTCTGCTTGAGAAAATGGTTTAACATGACGGTGAGTGCCTTGGAACTTAGCTGGGAAAACCCAGTGTTTTCTTATTGAGTTCCTGTAACTGGAATCAGAGGAGAAGGTCCAAGTTAGAAAGTATGTGCTGACTGACTGCTCTGGGAAAATGCATGAACTAGTGAGTATGTTGAGTCTGTCAGTACCTGTGACTTGTGCTGTTTTCAAGGCCAAGTTAGGAGTGGGGCTCTGATGAACTGATGTCACCTACTGGCATCGAGTCAATTCCAACTCATAGCTATCCTATGTTGTTGTTGTTGTTAAGTGCCATTAAGTCGGTTCCGACCCACAGCGATCCTGAACAGGGTTTCCGAGGCTGTAAATATTTACGGGAGCAGAAAGCCTCATCTTTCTCCCATGGAGCAGCTGGTAGTTTTGAACTGCTGACTTGCGGTTCTCAGCCTGATTCATAACCACTATGCTACCAGAGCTCCTTACAGCTATCCTATAAGACCAGAGAATTTCCAAGGTTGTATGTAATCTTTATGGAAACAGTCTGCCACATCTTTCTCCTGAGGAGTGGCTGGTGGGTCCCAACCACCCACCTTTCAGTTAGTAGTTAAGTACTTAAACCACTGCACCACCAAGTCTCCTATCATGAGGTGGTGGTGGTGGTGTGCCTGGAGTTCATTCCAACAAATAGGGTTTCTGAGGCTGTAAATCTTTATGGGAGCAAAAAGCTTCATCTTTCTCCTGTAGAATGGCTGGTAGTTTCGAACTGCTAACCTGGAGGTTAGCAGCCCGACTGGTAGCCACAACGCTATCAGAGCTCCTTACCATAAGATGTTAGGAAAAAAAACCCTCAACTTCAGTTGGAACCGTCCTTTTTTCTTGAGAGACAGAGCTAATACAGTTGATACTTTCTCTATAAATATACTTTTATATCCTGTACAGTATTTTACCCAAAATGTTCCGGCTTCATTATTTCATCTGAGATTCATAGTAAGTACATTTGATAAATGAAGCCACGGCATTTTCATTCCACTTTATAGATGAAGAGGCTAAACTTTGAGAGGTAAGGGTCTTGCTCAAGGTTGCATAGTTCATGACAACCAATAGCCAATTGCTATTGAGTTAATGTTACCTGAGGGTGACTCCATGTTTGTCAGAGTAGAACTGTGCTCCGTAGGGTTTGCATTTTCAAGGGCTGAGATTTCAGAAGTAGATCACCAGACCTTTCTTCTGAAGCACCTTTGGGTGGACTCAAACTTCTAACCTTTTGGTTAACAGACCAGCATATTAATTGTTTGCTCATTAATAATCCAGGACTTCTAATTAATGGCATTGTTGTTGTGAACTGTCGTTGAATTTGTTCTGACCCATAGCGACCCTATACAGTATGTCTGAGGAGTAGTTGGTGGCTTTGAACCACTGACCTTTCAAACTGACCTTGTGGTCCAGCACTTATCCTACAGTGCCAGGGACTAAAATCAGCCCTTCTGCTCTGACTCTGACCACTGTATATTTCTCCTTGTGACCATGCATTTGGGGTCCATCTAAACAAGGGCTAACTTTGGGACATGCCATGGGTTTGGGAGATTTTTCAAATATAAAGAAAACAAGCGTCAAGCCACCACCCTGATAATTAACTCATACATATGGATGTATGTGCCATTGGCCCTTGAAGATAGGGGCAACTATCAGTAGGCACTGGACTAGCAGGGGACATGTGGCATCCTACATGCTTCTGCCTGTTTCCCAGGCCAAACGGTGTGGCCACTTGTGAAGTCTGGCTAAGCAGTGAGCACGCCAACACTTCTTGTTCTGTTTCAAGGCCACAGTCAGGAATGAAGCTGAAAATAACTGTCATGTTATACAGCAGGCTTGGAGGCAAGCAATGCCATTCCTGAGGCTAAAGAAGAAGGCAGAACGTATCCTTATGACCCCCCCCTCCTTCTATTGAGCTTTTAAATTAGCTCTGAAAGCCCAGGTGTCAGCTGTCCCCATGGAACAACCCAGACGAGCCATTAAAAACGCCAAGAAGAAATGAATGCCTAAATCACCCTGTCTCTCCGAAGGTAGACTCTTGCCTAATCACACGTCAAATCATATTTTTTCTTCTCCAGATGGATGTCTTCTTTCAGAGTCTGATGGTCACAGAGACAAAGGTATCACATCAGCCTTAAGTAACTATTGAAGTTTTACCCCGATAGATTATTTGCTAGGAGTAACTAACGTAAAAAATGCCCTGTCAGACGACAGCTTTCTTTCCTCTCATTTTTTTTAAAGGGCAATATTTGGTTTCATCTTGCAACTACTTGGGAAAATTTAGCACTGAGTCAGAAAGGTTGGCCAACAAGTAGCACTTCATAAATTGTTGGAGCCCTAATCAATACATATTGTCATCCATTCCAGTCCTTCAGGCAGATTTCTCTCTGCCCTGAGTCATTGGTGTATTTTATGAGGTTGTTACAGGCTGGGCTTGCATGGCCTGGGCCTAATGAACCTGTCACTGCTGCTATTGATTGACATACCAGTGTAAGTGAGGCAGGCGATTCCGATTGACTTCCTAATTACTGCTGCTGGGAGGCCCTGCCAACTGCTCAGGCCAGAGGTTAATAGTTTTGATGTTCAGCTGCTCCTAGCCATGGAGACCAGAGTGGAACTGGCTCCTCAGAAGTCGATACCTGAATCAAGTTCTCAAGGCTACTGCCGTGCCTGATCAATTAAGGCCTTCGTGTTCCTCCTGGTGGCGGCTGACAAGCGGCTGATGAGTGGAAGAGTTCAAAAGAAAATGGTTTAAAGAGTTTCGGAGGTTCTGGAAGCATCACCCCATGGCCAAGGATTGGCAATTATGCAGGATGGGCTGGTGAGGAAGGGACAGTGAGGATGGGATCAATGTAAGGCCATTGCACCCAGGTGACAGTTGCTTATGTCTTCAATTCTGAAGATTGGAAATTCAGAATTCAGTGCCCAGAATTCAACCAGATGCCATGAACCTTTGGAGAGAAAAGACAGAGATTACTTGCACTGATTCATTCATTCAGTAGAGGAATATTGGATGTTTATCTTAGTCAAGGTATGGTGGGAGTACATAGATTTATAATAAGCTTTTATGTGCCAAGAGTTGGGAGTCCTATGTGGAGCTGTAGGATAAATACTAGACTGTTAACCACAAAGTCAGTGGTTTAAACCACCAGTCACTCATAAACCCTGTAGAGATCACTATGAGTCAGAACTGACTCAACAGTAATTAACAACACAACAACAAGAAGAGCTGGGAACATGTTTACACTCATCATTTTATTATTTGAACCTGACAACACACTGTGACGTCGATGGAGACAAGATCACTATCTCCATTTTTTTAATTGCCCTCTTTGAAGTTGTCATACAGCTAGGAAGTAGAGAAACAAAGACCCAAAGCAGATATACTGGTTGTTGGTCTGATGTTCTGATGTTCAGAACACTTGGATACTATCACAGATGCTGAAAGGCCAGGTGAGAGAAGTAAGGCTGGTATGACAGTGTGTTGGGGATTCCCCAAACCACCTTCAGGTTCAATGATCCACCAGGTGGACTTACACAACTCACACAAATTCCTCGGACAACGAGGATTTATGATTGTGCAAGGACACAGAGCAAAATCAGCAAAGAGAAAAGACACTTGGGATAAAGTCAGGAGGAAACCAGACTCAAACTTCCAAAGACCTCTCCCAGTCGAGTCACAAAGATGCTCTTCGTTCCTCCTATAGTGAGTTGTGACAACATATGCAAGATGTTGCCTACCAGGGAAGCTCATTAGAGACTCATGTCCAGGGTTTTAATTGGTGCTGGTCATATAGGCGTCTTCTACCTACCATCTAAGGAGCTCTGGTAGTGTAGTGGTTACGAATCGGGCTGCAAACCTTAAGGCCAGCAGTTCGAAACTACCAGCTGCTCCGCAGGAGAAAGATGAGGCGTTCTGCTCCCGTAAAGATTTACAGCCTTGGAAACCCTGTATAGGGTCGCTATGGGTCGGATCCGACTCGATGGCGCTTAACAACGACAACAATCTACCATCTGCCAAAGTTCCAGACCCCAGAAGAAAAGCAAATGTTCACACAAACTATATTGTTTGCATAGACAGTTTGGATGTTGTAAACCATCCTTCTCAGTTAGGAATTGGCGGAAATCTTTCCAAATGCCAAGCCCAGATGCCAGTCAAAGACCAAGCTTGCAAGCAGGGTATTCTAAGGACAGCAGTCTCAAGCCTACTAGGTTAACTCTTTTCTGCACAACCAAGAACCCCAACACAAGGCAGGAGATGAGGATGCAGACCAATGGACATTAAGTTTATTCAGAAGAGGACTGCCCTTCAGTGAGGACTCCAAGGGGATTCCTAGATGAGCACTCCAGTCAACCACCATCCCGATCCTCAGCTCCTAGCCCCTTCTGGGTGGTTGTGAAATGGCTCATTGACAACAAGGTGTTGTTAAGAAGTGGATGAATTAGCATGGCCGAAAGAAGAGACACTGTATGAGCCAACTGTGTGTGTGCAAGTCAAGCATCGTCCAGGAAAGTGGTGAGCATCCACAGTGCGCCTGGTGTGGTGGGTGGTAAGGTGCACACTCCTTAGTATGGGGTAGCAAAGGCCATAGGTGCTGGTTGCTCCTCACTATTCCCAGCATACACTCTGCTCACTGCTGTTTTCTCACATGCGGCCCTTGACTCCTCTGGCCTGAAATATGCTCCTTTGTCTTTTCCATCCACCCAAGTTTTCTTCCTTCTAAACTACTGTCTTAATGAAGACGTCCCAGCCATACAAACCTACATCTTTTCTGAGCTTCTAGTAGCGTAGTGGTTATGAATCGGGCTGAGAACTGCAGGTCAGCAGTTCGAAACTACCAGCTGTTCCGCGGGAGAAAGATGAGGCTCTCGGCTCCCATAAAGATTTACAGCCTCGGACACCCTGTGGAGGGTCGCTATGAGTTGGAACTGATTCCACAGCACATAACAACAACAACCTAACACAATACTATCACAGATAAAATGGCTTTGGTTTGCTTAATTTTGTTATTTTCCTCTTTTTCTCTCCATGCTTGGCCAGGTTCGATTTCCCATGCTCCACAACATACCATAGCAAGCACATTATTCCATCTGCTTAAATCTGTGCTGTCCAGAGTCCAATGTCAAAATGCTTCAAGCAGAAAATATATATCGACTTTTGAAAGACATAGTACAAAGAAAGTAAAGTAGATCATTAATTAAGGCTGAAGGAGCCTGCTCCTGATCAACAAAATCGCATTGTAGCTGCCCCCAAGTGGCGCCTAATAAAGTCCTGCTTAAGCTTCGGTCTCCTGCAAGCTTAAGTCTTTATTACACCAAGAGACCCTCCCCCAGGTAGTTTCAGGTTTTAGGAAAATCTCCATAACCCCACCCATTGGTAGCTCACCAGAACTGTACCACCTTAAATACACCAGTCTGTAAGGGACTGGCGGGCTCTTGATCTCTTTTGGTGACTTTGAGTGTCTCCAGGTTTACTCTCAATAAACCTGTCTGCTGTTGAAACCAGGTTTCTCTCCTCTCTTTGTCTTTCTTTCTTTCTTACAAAGGTTAATTAATTAAGGGTTTAATATCTGGAGTATGTAAAGAACTCCTCCAACTCAGCAACAAAAATGCAAACAACCCAATTTAAAAATGGACAAGGTACCTGAAGTCTTGTCGTGGTGCTGTGGATTAATGCACTGGACTGATTGCAAGGTTGGTTTGAACTGCAAGGTTGGCAGTTCTCAAGCTCACCAGTTGCTCCTTGGAAGCCCTATACAGGGTTGCTATGCAACAACAAGGGACTTGAATTGACATTTCTCCAAAGTAGATAAATAAGTGTCCAATAAGTACGTGAAAAGATGCTTAAGGTCATTGGTGGTGTGTTGTTGTTAAGTGCCTTTGAGTCAATTCCAACTCATAGTGACCCTGTATAGGGTTTCTGTAGAAGGCTAGGTGGGTTTGAACCACCAACATTATGGTTAGCGGTCCAGTGCTTATCCTACAGTGCCACACCAGGACTCCCCTTAAGGTCATCAAAGTCATTAAAAACAAGTTGTCTTTACATATGGCCACTCCATGTGTGGCAGAGTAGCACTGTGCTCGCTCCATAGGGTTTTCAATGGTTGATTTTTCTCAAGTAGATTGCCTGGACTTTCTCCCAAAGCAGCCAAGTGCATTGACCATTTGGACTACCGAGTGCCTCCTATTGATCTTTAGGGAAAAGCAGATCAAAACCACAATGAGATATAACCTCACTTCCACTGGAATTGCTATTATATATATAAAAAACAAACACAAGGATATAGAGAAATTTTAACCTTCATCCATTATTGGTGGGAATACAAAATGTTGCAGTTGCTATGGAAAGCGATTTTCCATTCTTCAAAAAGTTATAGAATTACCATCCAAACCTGTTGCTCTCAACTGAATCCTGACTTGTAAGGAGCCCATAGGCTAGCCAGAACTGCCCCATAGGATTTCCAAGGCTGCAAATTTCATGAGCGCACTGTCACATCTTTCTTCTTTGGAGCAGTTGGTGAGTTCTAATCTCTGACCATTTACTCCCTGCACCAAAGACCCAGCAACCCCACTCTTGTTGTTGTTGTTAGGTGCTGTCAAGTCAATTTTGATTTATAGCAACCCTGTATGGGACTTCTGAGGAGCAGCTGGTGGGTTTGAACAGCAGACTTGGTAGTTTGCAGTCCAGTGCTTATCCTACAGTGCCAAAAGACTTGATATGAAGAATTCAAACAGAACATGTATACCAGTGTTCATTGTAGCATTAGTCACAACTGCCAAAGCTGGATACAACCAAGTGTCCATCAACCTATGAATAGATAAACAAAATGTGGAGCATATGAGGGTAAGTAAAAAAGTATTGCTACAAAATCATAGAAACTTTTATTAAACAAAAACATTAAAATATGAAGCTATTGTTTCTTGGCATGTCCTCCAACTAGAACTATACACTTCTGCAGATGGTTTTTTCATCTCTTTAACCCTTCATGGTGTGGTGCTGCAGGATAATGCACTAGACTGCAAGGTCGGTTGGAACCACAAGGTCGGCAGTTCAAATCCACCAGCCACTCCTCAGAAAACCTATACAGGGTCGCTGTGAGCCAGAACCAAACTGATGGCACTTAACAACAAGGAGTCCTGGTGTGGCACTGTGGGTTAATGCACCAGACTGAAAAGCCATTTGAACTGCAAGGTTGGTGGTTCAAGCTTACCAGCTGCTCCTCGGAAACCCTACACAGGGTCGCTATGGGTCGGAACTGACTCGACGGCACTTCACAACAACAACAGCACTTCATAGTAAATCATATAATTTACTATGCCAGGGATGACTAATTAAAGAGGAATGGCATAGCATTCATCATCAAAAAGGAACATTTCAAGATCTATCTTGAAGCACACCTATTGGTGATAGGATAAAATCCATATGCCTACAAGGAAGACCAGTTAATCCTACTATTATTTAAATGTATGCACCAACACTAAAGGCATTGATGATGAAATTGAAGAACTCTACCAACTTCTTCAGTCTGAAATTGATCAAACATGTAATCAAGATGATAAACATAATCAAGATGATAATTAGCAATAGATAACTACTGGTGATTGGAATGCAACGGTTGGAAACAAAGAAGAAGGATCAGTAGATGGAAAATTTGGCCTTAGTAATAGAAAAGATGCTTCAGATCACATGATAGGATTTTGCAAGACCAATGACTTCTTCATTGCAAATACCTTTTCTTAAACAACATAAAAGAGGATTATACACTTGGACCTCACCAGATGGAATACACAGAAATCAAATTAACTACATCTGTGTAAAAAGTTCCATATCATCAGCCAAAACAAGGCCAGGGCAGACAGTGGAACAGACCATCAATTGCTCATATGCAAGTTCAGGCTGAAGTTGAAGAAAATTAAAACAAATCCACTGGAGCCAAATTATGACCTTGAACATATCCCACCTGAATTTAGAGACCATCTTAAGAATATATTTGATACAGTGGACTCTAATGACTGACGAGCAAAAGAGCTATGGGGTGGCATGGAGAACATCATACAGGAAGAAAGCAAAATGTCATTTAAAAGACAAGAAAAAAAAACAAAAAACTAAAATGGATGTCAAAAGAGACTCTGAAACTTGTAGCACAGAGATGCTAAAGCAAATGGGAGAAATGGGGAAGCAAAGAAGCTGAATAGAAAATTTCAAAGGGCAGCTCAAGAAGGCAAAGTTGAATATTATAATGAAATGTGTAAACACACTGGAGTAAAAAAACCAAAAGGGAAGAACATGCTTAGCATTTCTGAAAATGCTGAAAAGAACTGAAGAAAATATTTAAGCCTCGACTTGCAATATTGAAGGATTCCATGGACAAAATGTTGAATAATGTAGAAAACATCAAAAGAAGATGGAAGATATATACAGAGTTACTGTGCCAAAAAGAGATAGTCATTGTTCAACCATTTCAAGAAGTAGCGTATGATCAAGAACCAATGGAAATGAAGGAAGAAGCCCAAGGTGCACTGAAAGTATTGGCAAAGAACAAGACTCTGAGAATAGATGGAATACAATCTGAAATCTTTCAACAAACTGATACAGCACTGGAGAAACTCTTTCATCTATGCCAAGAAATTTAGAAGACAGTTGCCTGGCCAAGTGATTGGAAGAGATCTATTATTTGTGCCGATCCCAAAGAGAAGTGATTCAACGGAATACAGAAGTCATTGGACAATATCAGTGAAATTGCATGCAAGTAAATTTTGCTGAAGATAATTTAAAAACAGCTGCAACAAATATCACATCAACAGGGAACTGCCAAAACTTCAAGCTGGATTCAGAAGAGGACATGGAGCTAGGGAAATCATTGCTGACATCAGATAGATCTTGGCTGAAAGGAAAGGATAACTGAAAAGATGTTTACTTGTGCTTTATTGACTATACAAAGGCTTTTGACTGGATCATGACAAACTATGTATAGCATTGTGAAAATGGGTATTTAAGAATACTTGTGTTCATGAGGAACCTGTACAAAGACCAAGAGGCAGTTGTTAGAACAAGGGGATACTAAATGGTTTGAAATCAGGAAATACGTGCAACAGGGTTATAGTCTTTCACCATATTTATTTAATCTGTATGCTTAGCAAATAATGCGAGAAGATGGACTATATATATGAAGAAGAACATGCCATCAGGATTGGAGGAAGACTCATTAACAACCTGTGATATGCAAATGACACAACCTTGCTTGCTGGAAGCAAAGAGGACTTAAAATACTTAATGATGAAGATCAAAGACCACAGTCTTCCATATAGATTACACATCAATGAAAAGGAAACAAAATACTTACAACTGGGCCAATAAATAACATCATGATAAATGGAGAAGAGATTGACATTGTCAAAGACTTCATTTTGCTTGGATGCACAATTAACATTCATGGAAGCAGTGGTCAAGAAATCAAATGACTTATTGTATTGGGCAAATCTGCCGCACAAGATCTCTTTAAGGTGTTCAGGAGAAAAGATACCATTTTGAGGAATACAGTGTGTCTGACCCAAAAGGACTAAGGTGCGCCTGACCAAAGCCATGGTATTTTCAGTAGCCTCATGTACATGTAAAAGTTGGACAGTGAATAAGGGAAACCATGGAAGCATTTGAGTTATGGTTTTAGAGAATATTGAAAGTACCATGGACTGCCAGGAGAACAAATAAGTCTGTCTTGGAAGAAATACAGTCAGAATGTACCTTAGAAGTCAGGATGGGCAGACTTTGTCATATTATTACGAAAGACTAGTTACTGGAGGTTATTTTTGGTAAACTGGAAGATGAGAGAAAAAGAAGACCCCAGATGAGATGGACTGGCATAACAACAGTGACAATGAGATCAAGCCTACCATGAGGATGGGCCAGGACCCAGCAATGTTTCGTTCTGTTGTGCATAGTGTTGTCACTGTGAGTCAGAACCAACTCGATGGCCCCTAACAACAACAACCCTTCCCCACAGAATTCTTTCCTCTTCAATTTACATTATGTCAAAATGGCAGTTTGGCACCCTGTGGGAACATAAATCATGTTCCTTTGAAATGTTTTTCAGTTTGGGGACTAAGAAGACATTGGAAGGGGTGATATCAGGTTTGTAGGGTGAATGGACTAAAGTTTCCCAAGAAAATTCTCATAAGACAACCCTTGCTACTCTCAAAGAATAAGCAGGTACATTGCCATGATGGAAAAAAAAAAAAATTCTGGGTGCAGTTTTCCTGGTTTTTTTTCTCAGCAATGCAGTTTTCCATTTTCTTAAAATTTCTTCATGATAAGTTCCTGTGATTGTCCCATGTCCTTTGAGAAAGTCTATCAAGATTATCACTTTGAAATTAAAAAGCAAAACAAAACCAACCACCATAACCTGAAATACCTTTCTGCATTGAATTTAACTGGCCCAGCAGATCCTCTGAGAAGCCACTGTTTTGATTGAACCTTTTCTGAAAGCCAGGTTAACAAGACTAAAACAAGTGTATTACTGATAAAGAACTCATCTGCAGACATTCACTGATCACAAAGACATGTCTAAACACATTTTGTTTGGCATGAACCCATGCATGTACGAACTGGAATCCCAGTAGCAACACTTTTTGACTTACCCTTCTCCATTCAGTGGACTATTATTCACCAATAAGGAGAATTCTGATTCATGTTCACATGGATGGACTTTGAAGACATTATGCTGAGTGAAGTAAGTCAGAAAAGAATTAATATTATATGTTTCCACTTATATGAAATGTCTAAATAGATAAATACAAAACAAAAATTTATTAATTAACTAATGGTTACCAGGGGTTGGAAAGTCTTGGTGTAGCACTGTAAGTTAAACACTGGACTGCTAACCAAAAGGTCAGTAGTTTAAACCCACCAACCACTCCTAACAAATCCTATACAGGGTTGCTATGAGTTAGAACTGATTTAATGACACTTCACAACAAAATGAAACACTGTTCAGTTCTTCGCCATCCTTACAATTGTTCTTATATTTGCATCCCTCTTGATAACATGTCCCAAGAATGAGAGACAGAGTGTCATCATCTTCCCTTCTAAGGAGCATTCTGATTGTACTTCTTCCAAGACATATTTGCTTGCTCTTCGGACAGTCCATGGTACTTTCAATATTCTTCAGCAACACTGTAATTCAAGTGCATTGATACTTCTATGGTCTTTCTTATTCTACTTTCATGTGCATATGAAGTCATTGAAAATACCACAGCTTGGGTCAGGCACACCTTAGTCCTCAAACTGATCTCTTTGCTCTTGAACACTTTGAAGGGGTCTTTTGTGGTAGATTTGCCTATTGCATTATGTCATTTGATTTTGTGACTGCTGCGTCCAAGACAGCTGATTGTGGATTCAAGCAAAATGAAGACTTTGACAACTTTAATCTCTTCTTCATTGATTATAATGTTACTTATTGGTTGTGAAGATCTTTTTCTTTACATTGAGGTGCAATTCATACTGAAGGTTGTAGTCTTTGATCTTCTTCAGTATTTTAAGTCCTCTTCACTTCCAGCAAATGAGTTGTATAATTTGCATATCAGAGATTGTTAATGAGTCTTCTACCAATCCGAATGCCTTGTTCTTCATATAATCCAGCTTCTCAGATTATTTGTTCAATATGCAGATTGAATAAATATGGTGAAAAGATACAACCCTGATGCACACCTTTCCTGATTTTAAACCATTCAATGTCCACCTTGTTCTGTTTAGCAACTGCCTCTTGGTCTGTGTACAGGTTCTTTATGAGCACCGTGAGATGTTCTGGAATACCATTCTTCTCAATGCTATCTATAATTTGTTATGATTCACAAAATAATAGAAACCGTTATTAAACAAAAATATCAAACTGTGAAGCTATTATTTCTTGACATATCTTTCAACTAAGTCTTTACACTTTTGAAGGCAAGTGTCCATCTCTAATGCTTCCCTGAAGAATTCTTCCTTCTTAGATTTTTTTTTGCATGTGTGGTAGTTTTGACATTATTGAGGGATTCAAATCATATTCCCCTTAAATGTTCTTTGAATTTTTTAAACAAAAAGAGGTGTGAAGGGGTGACATCAGGGCTGTAGGGTGGATGGGGTAAGGTTTCCCAAAAAAATTTTCATAGGATTGCCCCTACAACCCTCGAAAAATGAGCAGGTACATTGTCGTGATGGAAAAATTCCCGGGTAAAACTTTCCTGTCCTTTTTCTCACTAATGCAGTTTTCCATTTTCTTAAAACTCCTTTATAAATAAGCCCCTGTGACCATCTTGCATACGTTGAGAAAAATCTCTCAAGATTACCCATTTGGGGTTCTCCCGCAAACAGTGAGCATAACCTTCTAAGCTAATCTCAGCCTTGAATTCTCCCTTGAGGTATTGTTGATCTATCTGAAAACGCTTGATCCATCTAAAAGCTGTTGTTTTATGTAGAGAAGCATTCCCAGAAACTTATTGCAAAGCCTCAAGGATTTGGGAAGATGTTTTTATAATATTTGTGTCAGCTTGACTGGGCTTGAATTCTCAGTGGCTTGGCAGTTGAGCTGTGGTGGTGGTGGCTGTGTGCCATGGAGTCGGTTCCGACTCATAGTGACCCTGTACAGGGTTTCTGTAAATCTTTACAGGAGAAGAACGCCTCATCTTTCTCCTGCGGAACAGCTGGTAGTCTCGAACTGCTGACCTTGTGGTTCACAGCTCAATTTGTAATCACAACGCTAATGAGACCTAATGCAATGTACTTAACTCTACAATGAGTTCTGCTATGGGCAGCCAATCAACTGAAAGGATATTTCCTCAGGGGTGTGGCCTGCTTCCAATCTATTAGACACTCGGACAAAGCTTGCTGCTCTCTCCTGGGTCTGGATCTTGTATCTGGCTTGTCCTCCTACCTTCAGTTCTTTGGACTTGAGCCAGTGACCTGCTCTATTACTTACAAGACCTGCCTGCCTGCCTGCCTGCCTGCTGATCTTGGTTCATCTGACCCGGACATGGGATTCTCCCACCTCTACAATTGATATAAACTTTTATGTATTTATCTATAGACATATATCTCTACATATATGTATGTTGTTGTTGTTGTTAAGTGCTGTCAAGTCGGTTCCCACCCATAGCGACCCTGTACAGGGTTTCTGAGGGTGTAAATCTTTACGGGAGTAGAAAGCCTCATCTTTCTCCCACGGAGTGGCTGGTAGTTTCGAACCTCTGACCTTAAGGTTCGCAGCCCAATTCGTAACCACTATGCTACCAGAGCTCCTCCTTGTCTATATATATATTCACTGGACCAATAAACAACATTCTTATCAATGGGAGAAAAGATTGAAATTGTCAAGGACTTCATTCTTCTTGGATCAACTATCAACACTCACGGAAGCAGCAGTCAAGAAATCAAACGACGTATTGCATTAGGCAAATCTGCTGCACAAGACCTTTTTAAAGTGTTGAAAAGCAAAGATGTCAGCTTGAGGACTAAGATGTGCTTGACCCAAGTCATGGTATTTTCATTAACCTCATATGTATGTGAAAGCTGGACAGTAAATAAAGAAGACCATAGAAGAATTGATGCTTTTGAGTTATGATGTTGGAGGAGAATATTGAAAGTGCCATGGACTGCCAAAAGAACCAACAGATCTGTGTTGAAAGTGTAGCCAGAGTGCTCCTTAGAGGCCAGAGTGCTCCTTTGGATGGCCAAACTTGGTCTTTTATACTTCAAACATATTGTCAGAAGGGATAGTCGCTTGAGAAGGATATCATGTTTGGTAGGGTGGAGGGTCAGAGAAAAAGAGGAAGATCCCCCAGCGAGATGGATTAGCAAAGTGGCAGCATCAATGGGCTCAAGTGTGGCAACAATTGTGAGGTTGGCCCAGGACTGAGCAGTGTTTTGTCCTGTTGTGTATAGGGTCGCTATGAGTTGGTACCGACTCAATGGCACCTAACAACAACAACAACAACAGTATATCTATAAAGTTTTGCTTCTATAGAGAACCCAGCCTAAGACAGATATCCACTTGAGTTTTTTTTTTTTTATTTGATATTAACCCTGACCTCAAAATCATTTTTTACCATGACACAAATAGTAAATTTTGAAGGCTCTTTAAGGAGATGAACAAAGATGTATTACTGAGAAAACATACCTACAGCCACCCACTGATCGTAGAGACATGTTTAAGCACATTTTGTTGAAATAAGCCCATGTATGTATGAACTAGAACCTAATAGCAATGCTTTTTGACTTACCCTTTTATTTTACCACAATAGTACTAATAATAAAAAAATCTACAACAACAAAAAACAAACTATCAAGATCTGTTTCTACCTCTTTAGACAGGTTTTTAAAAAACAAAAAGAATACACCATAAATCTCCCAAGCTGAGGATTGAAACCATTAAATAGAACACAAAACAGAAACAAAATGAGTATCACTTGTTTCTTTTTTTACTCTTTTGAAATGAGACTACTAGAATTTCAGAAATGATCTGGCTCTGCTATATCTGATTGGCTCGCATCCTCTCACGCTCACTGGTTTCTCTTCACACAGAACTAGGACCTGCATGTCCACTGATGGTGGTTGTTTATATCCCCCAGTAAACAGTGAGCTCAATGACCGTCTCATTAAGCAGTCCCAGTTGTAACTAGTCTAGTGCCTGGCACACAGTAGCTCTCCATGAATGCTTGTTGCATGTTGAGGCAGGGGAGTCCCCACACTCTGGATTTTTCTTCCTTATTCCTTTCCATTGTATTCACTTCAAGGAAAAAACTCAAGAATATTGTATTCACATAAGTGATAATGGGACCCTTTCCTGGGGTAGTAGCTCTCAACTTTTACTGCACATTGGGAACACTTGGGGGCATTTAAAATACTGATGCCAGGGTCCCTTCTCCAGAGATTCTGAATTAATTGGATTGGGGTGCAGCCTGGAGTGAAAGGAGGTTTAAAAGACCCCTGACGAATTGTAACATACAGTAAAGGTTGAGGACCCCTTCAAGAACTCGCTTATACACATCACTGTCCAGCTATTGTCATTGGTCCTTCATCACTGAAATGAAAAGGCAACAACAGAGTGGTAGAATCACCTCTCCAAGGATGCACAGCAAGTCTAAGGCCAATCCCCTCACCATCAGAGGATGGAAGACCCCTTTCTCTGTCATGTCTCTCCCAAGACACTGTCCCGTCATGTATTAAGTCCACTGAGTTACTGCTTTGTTTCACAGATGCCACCAAGCAGCCATCAGCTGCTAATGATTTCTGGTCAGATGCAAACAATTAAGTTAGGGAGCAAAGCCTCCACATTCCATTATCAATCCCCTAAACAGCTCACTCTGTGCCCTAATTGCCTTCCATGTTCCCCAGACGGTTGTGGCTAATAAGGCACACACCCCGAAGAGTCCATATTTGAACCCAGCAGAAGGATTTGAAGTGAATGGGAATTCTCAGCCCATCTTAGGGCCAGCCATGAGAACTGCTGACCAAAAGTGAGGAAGCCATGGCCCCCACCACTGAATACCTTCTCTCCTCTCTTCCCCCCTCCCCCTTTACAGTCTCCTTCCAAAAAACTCAAGGCAACTGCAGCCTGATTTTTGATGGATTGCACTGTGTTTTATTCGACAATGTATATCATTCTGCCAATATGAATTTGCAAGATGGTAAAAATACAACCCCCGAAAAGATTACATGAAAGGGGAAAAAAATCATTAGGCAATTAAGAATGGCAATAATTCACCCATATCTATGCTTGGGGAAGAAATATTGCCCTAGGGAATTAGCTCTGCTTATCACTTTGTCATCTGTCTGGAGTATGAGTGAGTAGTGGAGGTTTTGTGTGCCTTGCTGATGATTTCCCGCAGTAGTTCTGAGCGTGATCAAAACGAATGCCAGCCTTTGAATAGAATGCTATCTCTCTTGGGGTATTCATAATTTGTACATATGAAGCAGAGCTACGAAATTAACTAAACATGTGCATTCTGTAAGCACCTGCACATCAATTTATTTCAGAGGAATGGTCTTCTGACAATCTTTCAGCTGAAAGACACTTTTGAGGTCATTGACCACCCCCATCATTTTATGGCTGAAGGTATTTGCAGCCCAGAGAGAACAAGTGACTTTTCTTAGGTCACACAGCTAATAGAGACAAAGATAAAACAAATGCCTCAGACCTCCCAGCTTGTAATCTAGCAAAAGTCTCTCTACTCTACCACTCCTTGGCCAACTCATTATTTGTCAAGGAACTAGAGGAGGGGGTATAGCCTCCCACTTGGGTAATGGGGACTTTGAGGCACTAACAAGCATTCTCTTTCCTGGGACACCTTTCCCCCATTCCAAGATGCAGTGAATGTCCCTCTTGTGAGTTTCCATCTGTGACTAGCTCCGTCACCATTATTCTTCTCACATTATTACTTCAGAATAATAGCCAATTTTCTGGTATGTGTCCCACAGTAGACTGGAAGCTGTTTGAGGGTATACCAAATTCATTTTAATGTCCTCAGTACCCAGAACACACCAGGTTTTCTATCAATGTGATTGAAATAGATAAAGAAGGGATGGTTGCTCTTGTCATGAAGAGGAAGTAAACTCTTCCTTGCTCACTCCTTCTGCTTTGTGCTGAAGGGCCAGCCCTGCCTTGTCCCTTTAGAGGGACACATGGAGCAAGTCTTTGACTATGTGGTGTTACAATAAACACTTCCTCTCTAATACCCTTCTCCCCACATTAGCCCTATCTTCTTACCCCCCGATTTGATTCTACTGTCTAATCAGCCAGCCCAGTTGCACCCATGTCCATTAGCAAATTAGAGGCCTGAGCATAATTTTTTGTTGTTGTTGTTAAATCTCACCTACAGTCTTAGCCTAGCACCCAACAGGTGTTCAACTACAACAATTATAAATGAATAAGTGTTGAGTTTGTGCAACTACTCTTAGCCAATTGTTCCTTAATCACAAAAAAGATATTAATAATTTCTGTTCTGGTAAGATATTTGGTAAGATATCAGTTGAGGTCACCATGCCCCATAGCGTTTAGCTCAGATGGACTCAAGTTCTCTTTCCATAGATTTGGGAAAGGCCAAAGCCTTCTCCAACCTGTTTGCAAATCTCCATCCCTGAGCCCTGAACTCACTGAATTTGTTCTGCTTGGAGAACACCTGGTGGCTCTGAACACAACTCAGGACTCACACCATTTCCTTAATTTCCAGACACACCACACACATATGACACTGAGGTGTGCAATGGACTTTACTGAGTGAAGAACAATCTACTCAGCTTCCAATATCAGACATCCTTGTTCACCAAGAAAGCAATAACAATAAATATAAAAAGGCTATTTCTCCAACCGAGGCTCCAGACTAGCCACCAACTCCTTCTCCTCCTACTAGGCCTTTATCTTCTCTACTCTCACTGGAACAAAAAATCAGTTTCTGCAGTTTCTATATGCTGAGCAGTTCTGCTATCAGGCTCCCTTTGTACAGACCAGTTTTCCATTGAAGCCAGGAAAAGATCACTTGTAAGAGACAAGGAGTCAAGTGCCTGGGCCAAGGTCTTTCTCTTCCCTAGTCTGCAGGGGATGGGAAGAGATGGGTTGATTTCCAATTTTTCTTATAACATTGAATTGAAACAGGAAGCCAGTTTCAGCAACTGCCCAAGTAACCACTTGCATATAATTGTGAAATTTGCTTGGTAAGTTTCATTTCAGTTGGACCGTCTCACCCCCTTTTACAATTTCTTCCTTGACTCTGAACATCAGCGAATGCTCTTATTTTAATACAGACTTAAATTAACCTGCTATCTTTTATCTGACATCTCTTCTTCAGCCTTTACATTTTTAGCAGAAATATGCAACTTCTAGCCTCTTTGAAGTCTTGACAGCTTAGGTGGGGTTCTCCTAGAGTCTGAGATAAGGCCTTGGGCAAAGGACATTTCTTAGGAACATGAAGGATCAGTAAGAAAGGAGTAGGGAAGAAGAAAAAAGCCTCTGTAAGGACTCATTGTCAAGGTTATAGTTGTAGGTAATATAGTTCTTTCCTGAAGTTGTCCATCTGCACAATGGGAGACTGGTGTGTTTATCCACAAGGTGACATCCCTCAATAAATGAGGGTCACCCCCAACAGTAGCCCTGCATTTCTGAGATGTACTTGTGAATTGATTGAGCCAGCTTCTGCTGGAGAAGACAATGAGGTAGAATTCAACGTGAGCTTGGCACGAACTAGGCCAGCCTCTGTCTACACTCATTCAGAACTGTCCCTCAGCATTGCAGCTGAAAGGTGAGCCAACAGGGTCTGACGTGGAACACCAGAATCTTTTGCTATACTTAGTAAGAGTTACATTTTCAGGAAGTCAAAGGTGCTTAACCACAGAGGCTTTCACCAAGGCCTCAGAAACACTGCTGCTCTGGCTAGTTAGTCAGACCAGCTCTGACTCCTACTGACCCCTTGCATAGAGTAGAACTGCACTCAGTAGGGTTGTCAAGGTTGTGAGTTTTAGAAGATCTCCAGGTCTGCCTTTTAAGACACCTCTGAATGGGCTCAAACCACCAACCTTTTGGCTAGGGGCTTTTGATCAGGGACTTGTTCTCAAGTATACCCACTATGTACCCTGGATTCTTGTTGCTTGTTACTAGGTCTTTTCTCAAATTTTTGGTCCTGTTTTGTTGGACACGTGGTAGAACAGTACTCCTTTGCAACCTACACTTTCTGTCTTAGTTCTTTAGGCCTGCTACGGCAGAAATATCACAAGCAGGTAGCTTTAACAGACATTTTTTCCCCCTCTCTCACAGTTTAGGAGGTTAGACATCTACATTCTGGGTGTTGGCTTTAAGGACAAGCTCTCTCTCCTTGCTGACTCTGAAGAAAAGTCCTTGCCTCTTCTGAGCTTCTGCCTAGGGCAATCTTCCTGTGGTTTGGAATCTTTTTCCATGATCTTTGCTTGTCTAATCTGCTCTCTTTGAATTTTGTAAAAGATTACTTCAAAACACACTTTACCCTAATCCTGCCTCATTAACATAAAAAAGATAGCCCATCCCCAAATGGAACTGTAACCATAGGCATTGTTGTTGTTGTTAAGTGCTATCCTGGTCAGTCTGACCCACAGCGACCTGTATAGGGTTTCCAAGGAGCAGCTGGTGAGCTTGAACTGCCGACCTTGCAGTTCAAATGGCTTTGCAGTCTGGCGGCGTATTAAACCACAACACTACACCAGGACTCATAGTCACCCTGTATATAGTCTCCAAGGAGAGATTGGTGAGCTTTAACTGCCAACCAGGAGGTTCAAAGGACTTTACAGTCCAGCGCATTAACTCGCAGCACCACGCCAGCACTCCAGCCATAGGAAAAGGTTAGAATTTACAACACATATTTGGGGGGGAGGGCACGATTCAACCCATACCATTTAGATATGATTATATGATTATATAACTTACTTTGGCCAATGAAATATGAGAGGAAGTAACAGGACTTCTGGGCAGTAGCTTTAAAAGCCAATATCTGATTCACGATCTCTCTTTTCTCTAAATCTGTAGTTGTGCTGACACATGTTGAAATAGAGACTTCCTAAATCTGGGATTATGACAAGCTGGCCAGTGATGGATGTGTAGCTGAATCAGAAATAATGCAAAGTTGGGGCTTGTTTCTTACCGCAGCTTGTGTGTCTGGATACATCTTACAGAGTATATCCTGACTCATATAGTTCCTGGCTGGAAACAACAAACAAGTTTGCTTCTTGTATAATTTAGAAGTAAAATGCTTGTCGTTAGAATGGGAATTATTCAAGAAAAGCAGCACTTGTAAACCTAAATCTAGCCCAATAAGATAAAAATGACATTAGGTAACTGAAAGTTAACTCAATTATTTTAGGAGTCCTGGTGTGACACTATAGGATAACTTGACTGAACTTAACAACAACAACAACAACACTGAACTATCTAAGTCACTATTTTCTTGCATTACCACAGCATGATGGCTCAATAGGATAAGCAGTGGTCCACAGTTAGATAGAGCCTACCAGTCGATCTTCAGGAGAAAGATGAGGCTTTCTGCTCCCACAAAAGATTTAAAGTCTCATAAACCATATACAATGTGTGGTATAGTTAATTACCTAATCTCTTTTCTAGTCACAGTATGTAACACCCACCCAACAAGATTTTTGCCCTACTAGGTTTTCCAGGAATGGATAACAGCCGACCCCACTGAGGAGTCACTCCCTAAACACTGCCCAGCAGTCGTAGACAACCTCAGAATGCAAAGGTTGGGAGCAAAGAAGAAGGACCAGTAGTTGCAAAATATGGTTTTGGTGATAGCAATGATGCTGGAGAATGCATGATAGAATTCTGCAAAACCAATGATATGTTTATTTTAAATACCTTCTTTAGACAGCATAACAGACGAGTATACACATGGACCTCACCATATGGAACACATAGAAGTCAAATTGACTACATCTGTGGAAAGAGAAGATGGAAAAGCTCCATATCATCAGTGAAGACAAGGCCATGGGGCAAACTGTGGAACAGA
>NW_006408533.1:32905884-32913923 GCF_000296735.1 Chrysochloris asiatica | reverse complement strand
ATGGATTTGACAGGTGGCATCATTGATGGACTCAAGTGTGGCAGCGGTAGTGAGGTTGGCCCAGGATCGGACATTGTTTCGTTCTGCTGTGCATGGGGTTACTGTAAGTCGGTTCTGACTCAATGGCACCTAACAACAACAACAGACCCTATACAGGGTTGCTGCAAGTTGAAGCTGCCTCCATAGCACTTAACAACATACAAGTGTATCTTCCTCATCCTTAGTCCTAGAAAAGCGATATGGATTGAATTGTGTAAGCTCCCAAAATATGTGTTGAAATCCTAACCTTTGTGTCTGTAAATATGATCCTGTTGGGAAATAGGAGATTTTTGTGTAGGGTGGCTCCTAAATCTAATCACTTCTGAGTTATTAAAAGACTAAGACACACACAGGGAGAGACAGGTGCCAAGGAATGCCACTGGCAAGGAAGGACGTCCTTCTAGAGCTGGGCCCCTGAATTCACACTTCTAGCCTTCTAAACTGTGAGAAAATATATTTCTGTTCTGTAAAACCTCCCACTTGTGGTATAGCTGTTACAGCAGCAAGAGGTAACTAAGACAAGAAGGAACTCTCAAAGGAAGTAAAAGATTTTATGTAAAAACTCTATGTAAAAGATTCTATACCAATTACTTGCGGAGGAGAGAAAGGAAAGATTGACTATCATTACATTATGTATTTTCATGTATACCTTCTTTAGCCTGCATAATCATCTCTGAGGTGCCATTGTACAGGTGGAGAAACAGAGGCCCAGAAAGATGACTGACTATCTTGCCCACAGTCACATAGTTTTAATGGATGGGTAACATTTGAATGACTCCCAATCTAATGCTTTTCCCACTGGGAAACCTCTACGTACCTGTCTCAAAAATTTTTATTTGTTTAATTTTTGTCTTTAAAACAAGAAATATGAAGCTTAGATATTACCAGAGACTGATTTTCTACCAGATCAAGGTTAAACTCCCCTCTTGCTATTTCTACAGCCCTTTGCCCTTGATTAATTAGCTCCCTGAGACCAACACAAAGAGCTCCAGGGCTGTTCTTTCTTCAGTAACTTGATTATGTGCAGAAACCATTTCTCCATCACGTCTATGTATCCGAATGCTACCAAACACCAGTCATTGTGAAGTCAGTTCTAACTCATAGCAACCCATATGTGTGGGGACAGAACTACGTTCCACAGTGTTTTCAGTGACTGATTTTTTGGAAGTAGATTGCCAGGCTGTTCTTCCTAAAGCCCTTCTGGGTGGACTTGAACTTCCAACCTTAGCCACCCAAGGATTCCATTCAAATGCAATTCATCTATTAAAGCATATCAAAATATTCTTCCTGGATATGAAAATTCTGACCCTGGTCAGTGGATCCAAACAGGAACCCTGTCAGAAGATGATGATTTGTAGTAAAGATCAGAGTGCGCATTTTTGTTTGAAATCAGCCAGAAGACAGCGCAATCAACCAGGTGTCTGTCATTGTCAGACAGACAAAAATCCAGAAACCAGGAGGTCAAGTTGTTGGCATCCCATCCATGTGGGATGCCAGAACTAAGTCTGATCCTGATCCTAGTCCCAAAATGAAAACTATCTGGAGGAAGGATGGCTGATTGCACAGGGCTGCTGAGGGCCGATTGGGAGCATTAGGGATTTGAATTGGCTAAGGAGGAGGAGAGCCTCAGCTCAGCTGCTAGTGTGCTCTGACTTGAGCTTGGGAGAAGGTACCTGGGCGGGGCTGCTGTCGTGAGCTTCTCCAATAGCAGTAAAGTCAAGGGACAGCTGACATTATGGTGAGCCACCTTCCTACCCATTGTAAACCAAGGCACCAAATGTGGATAGGAACCCAAATTAGACCAGTCAGTCTCCACCGCCCGTTGTGGAGATCGCATCACTTGATGCTGCTATCTGTCCCAAAATTACAGGATGTTTGACACCGTTGTCATAGCGACCCTGTATAGGGTTTCTGAGGAGCAGCTAGTGGGTTTGAACTGCCGACCTTGTGGTTGGAAGCCCAGTGCTAATTCTACAGCACCACAGTCCCTGGATGGTGTAAGCAGCTAACATGCTCAGCTGCTAACCAAAAGATTGGAGGTTCAAGTCCACTCAGAAGTACTTTGGAAGAAAGGCCTGGTGAGTTATTTCTGGAATATCCGCCATTGAAACATCTACAGGACATCATTCTAATTGGCCACTCAGGGAGTTGTCACGAGTTGGAATTGACTTAATGGCAACTGGTAGATTTGGATGTTAACTTCCAAGTTGTGTATCTATAACTTTTCTCCCCAGTGGACCTCCACCAACTCCGTATGACAACCATGATAGCACAGGACCACCCAGCACCGTCTAGCAGTCTGCTCTTGGTGAATCCTCAGGCATTACAATCCAAATTTCCAAGCCTCCCCTTTTCTGTGACCTCACCCTCCAACCCTTTCCCCTTCCCCCCTAAAAAGAGGGGAAAATCAATTTCAATCAACGTGAAATGTAATATTATCAAATGTCAGTAGCTGGGGTCATGTGCTTTGAAAATTATCTTTGACAGCTTCTGGTCGACTTAATTAAGGGGGGAGGGAGGTAAAATCCTCTGCTTGCTAGCAGCTATGCCTTTGTGCTTTACAGCTTCTATTGACAACTCTGAGCAAGATTGCCTTAGGGGCTTTTATTGATAGATTCTCACCTGATATTGGAATGATTCTTGCACAGATAAATCACATTTAGATTTGTTGGTAATTGAGGAGAATTGATTGAACAAGAGGGAAACCCCCAAGGGGTGGTCTCCTTCTTCTGATGGTAAGGAGCTCAGGGAAAAGGGGGGAGGGGTGTCATCCAAGGACTGCAGGGGGAACCCAGACTTCATTGTTTACCTGTGGATTCTATCTTCGTCTGAGCCCTCCACCCCAAAAGTGTTCAGGGCTGGGAAAATCTAGATGTTCTTTGAAAGTGTTATTTCCTAGGTCACGTGACCAATAAATACCCCTGCCTTCTTCCTCCTTTCATGGTTCCAAATCTGACCAGCCCTCTTTGCTTGAAGCACCTCAAAGTCTCCCTAAACTGGTAAAGTTTAAACTCCATAGTATGGACCATGCAGACTGGCCCAGCTTGCATCTCCACCCTTCTCCCCTGATACTTCTTCAAACTTCTAACTTCTTCTAGCATCTTTCTCACCTCCTTTGTGTCAGTTTCCCTGGGGACCAGGTGGTTGGGGTTCCTCTGGAGGGATTCTCCCAGAAATTAGAGGCTCAAGCAAGTGGCTGTTAGAGTGACAGCTAAGCCTTTTGGAGCAAGTTCTTAGGTTTAAACACTTGCGTGGCTCCCCAAAGCAGAGAAAAGTGGGGATCCTCTAATTGACCTGGAGACAGAGTATTTCTCCCTCCGTCACACCCAGCCTGTAATGGAGCACCTCTGGTGGCCAGTGAACACAGTTTGAAAACCAATGGGTGAGTCCAACTCCAGGACTTTGTAGACAGCTGTTGTCCTGAGTGGGAAAATGATTTGTCCCAGGCCAACCAGCAGGAATGAGTTGTGAAAGGACTAGTACCTAAGATTCCTCACTCCTACATTTGTCCTTTACCGTGACACTTATTTGCCTCTCCCTTGGGAGTGTGGATGATAGGCCAGAGATATAATTCACTCTTGTGAAAAGGGCTAAGTTGAACTTTGATTTGCCTCAAGTTCTGGTTCTCTCCCTATTCTTCAGTATCTTGGTGACTGGCTCTTCATTCCTGGCCTGCAGGGAGGGATTGAAATAGGGACATTGGAATCAATTTAAAGTTGCAGAACAGTGATCCAGGCTACCGCTGGCTTGGTGGAAATCGACATCACCCTTGTTCACAAATACTTGGTGCTCCCTCTTATGTTGTTGTTGTTGTTGTGAAGTGCCATCGAGTCGATTCCAACCCACAGGGAGGGTTTCCAAGGAGCAGCTGGTGAGCTTGAACCACTGACCTTGCTGTTCAAATGACTTTGCATTCTGAGGCGTTAGATCACAGCGCCCAACCTGTTGAACTCCTAAGGCGTTGATTACAGAACTGACCAAGCCTGAAGATGGCAGGAGCCAGGCTGGCACTACAAGTGACTAGAGTTCCCTGGGACAGCACAAATGACTTTCACTTAACTGGTAGCCAAAAGGTCGGTGATTCAAACCCACCCAGCAGAAGAAAAGGCCTAGCGATTTGCTTCTCTAAAGATTACAGCCCGAGGAAGTCCCATGGAAGAGTTCTACTCGACTGCACAGGATGACAACAGGGGTGTGACCAGGGGGCAAAGGAAAGGACTCATCCACCCATTTTCCACAAGGAGAACCGTGAATCTCCTACTTACTACAGGGAAGTGTAGACCTGCACACTGGGCCAGAGTTCTTCATTTCTTAAGAATGCGTAGACATCTATGAGTTTAAATATGAAGTCACCCTTTCTTAAGTGTTAGCTTGAATTTTCTTTACGACACTGCCGGGCACTGAAGGGCATATTGGTCTTGCCACTAACTTGGTACTTGTCAATGTACAATCTAATTTGTTGGGAGTAACAACAACAATTATAGCTTGCATGTTCTGAGACTTACCAGGTTCCAGGCTCTGCAAGATGTTTCTTTTTTCAACATCTTGTGGAACTCTTACAACAACCCTACG
The DNA here is from genome assembly GCF_000296735.1 of Chrysochloris asiatica. Lineage (NCBI taxonomy): Eukaryota > Metazoa > Chordata > Mammalia > Afrosoricida > Chrysochloridae > Chrysochloris > Chrysochloris asiatica. Next base: position 32,909,312 of record NW_006408533.1, on the reverse strand, counting down.
AGGGAATGGAATTCTGACTCCCATTTTAAGATGAGAAGTTATTGGAGCATCTCTTTAATCCAGTTATAAGATCTGAGAGGAACTTGACCACTATTTCTTGTTCTATATACAGCAGACGTAGCATATTTATTTCAATGATATGTTCTTCATGAACCAACAGCTTCCTACTATGCTATCAATCCCTCCCATTTTAAGTTTTAGAAAACTGAGGTTCAAAAGGTGTGAAGTGATGTGTCCAAGGTCACATAGAAAGGCAGGTATATAAGCAAAAGTCAAACTCTGATGCCCAAGTTCTGGCTGGAGATTTGAAAAACAACAACAGCTTTCTCCTGTTCCTGTGGCTTAAAGGTAACTCAAATTTCTTAAGTTTCATCCTTCCTATACCTCTGCTTCCGTCCCTCATGTCCTCTCCACCACCGGGGTAGATGGTGGGGTCTGGGTCTTCACACTCTCAAGTGCTCATCTGCCTTCTGCCCTTTATGCTCTTGCCTTCCTCCCTCCTTACCAGTTTCTGCTGAGCCTGCAACTGGGAACAGTAGTAAACATTAAAAGTGGTCAAGAAAACAGAGCACAGAAGCACCTGAGAAAGTCTCAGGAACCCTATAAAAATGGTTTGGCAGCAGTATGTAGGACCTCCTCATCTAACTTCACCAGTAGGGAGGAGAATCACTGTCAGTACCCACAACCTAAGGCAGAGGTCAGACATATCACCTCTTTCCAACTTGTTCGCCCATTCTACCAACTGTCCCTCCCATGACACTCTCTGCTTCTCTTCTGGCCTCGATAATTCATTGCAATGACCACAGAGAACTCTCAGATTATACTAATAGTTATGGGGTTTATTAGGGAAGTGTTGTTGTTAGGCACCATCAATTCATAGTGGCCTTATGAACAACTGAACGAAACACTGCCTAGTCCCGTGCCACCCTCACAATCATTGCTAAGCTTGAACCCATTGCTGTTGTCACTTTACCTAACATGATGGCCTTCTCCTGATAACATTCCCGAAGAATGAGTCTCACCCTCCTGGCTTCTAAAGAGCATTCTGTCTGTACTTCTTCCAACAAAGATTTGTTTGTTCTTCTAGCAGTCCATGGTACTTTTAATATTCTTCTACAACACCATAATTTAACTGCATCAATTCTTCTGCAGTTTTCCTTATTCACAGTCCTACTATGGTACCATGGATTGGATCAGGCACACTTTAGTTCTCAAACTGACGTCTTTGCTCTTGAACACTTTAAGAAGGTCTTGTGTAGCAGATTTGTCTAATGCAATATGTTGTTTGATTTCTTGACTGCTGCTTCCATGAGTGTTGGTTGTGGATCCAAGCAAAATGAAATCTTTGACAACTTCAATCTTTTCTCCATTGATCATGATGTTATTTATTGCTCCAGTGGTGAGGATTTTTTGTTTTCTTTACATTGAGATATAACCCTTACTGAAGGCTGTGGTCTTTGATCTTCATAAGCAAATATTTTAAGACCCTCTTGCTTTCAGCAAGCAAGGTTGTATTATCTGCATATCACAGGTGGTTAATGGATCTTCCTCTAATTCTGATGCCTCCAATTTCTTCTTCATATAATCCAGTTTCTTGAATTATTTGCTAAGCATACAGATTAAATGTTATTGTTGTTGTTAAGTGCTGTCGAGTCAGTTTCATTGAATAGGTATGGTGAAAGTATACAACCCTGGTGTACACCTTTCCTGATTTTAGACCATTCAGTGTCCCCTTGTTCTGTTCTAATGACTGCCTCTTGGTCTGTGTACAGGTTCCTCATGAGCACAATTAAATGTTCCTAAATACTCAGTCTCTGCAATATTGTCCATAACTTGTCATGATTCACACAGTCAAAAGCCTTTGGATAGTCAATAAAGCAGAGGTAAACATCTTTCTGATATTCTCTGTTTTCAGTCAAGATTCTGTTACTTAGCGAAGTAACAAGTTACAATTCGGTATCAGAAATGACCCAGGATACAATTTTTCAATCAGGAATCTTTTCTGGCCTTTGGCCCCTTGGTCCCCAGGCCCTTCAACCCAGCCTTTGCCTTGCTCAGGCAAGTATTACAATACTTTTTCTCTCCACCAGTAAGTGCCTAGGGGTACCCTACTCTGCCAATAAGTGCCTAGGGGTACCCTACTCTGCCAGTAAGTCTCCTGCTTGAAGGTGCTCAGCTCTCAAGTTACGTGGGCCAGGAAGCTCATAACTCTGTCACCTGCTACCTTTTGGTTTTGTCGCCGTTTCTCTGCTGCTGCTTCTTGCAGTCTCGCACCTTCTTGGGTGCTTGTTACCTCACAGTCTGTGTCTCTCATCCTCTTCAGTGTTTGTTACCGCTCTTTCTCTCTCTTTCCATCTCTCCTGCTCTGCAGTATTTGATTCCACTCTCTCTTTCTTCCTCCTGGGTCTGGGAGGTTCTCAGTGCAGAGGTCCCATGCCCTAAGGATGCACTCGTCTCCTATCTTTTCTTAGTAGTAGTGAGGACCCTCCCTTTGGCCTCTGGGATGTGGTTGTTGTTAAGTGCCATCAAGTTGGTTCCGATTCCTAGCAACTCTGTATAGGGTTTCCAAGGAGTGACTGGTGAGTTTGAACCATGAACTTTGCAGTTCAGATGACCTTGCAGTCCATTGTGTATCCTATGGTGCTGCACCAAGCTTCTGCTATAGCTCATGTTAAGTCTAGTGAGTGAAAAAAGTGACCAATTCCCTTGTTAGGGTTCATAAACCTTATTTGCCTAGTCTCACCCCTACAAGGGAAACACAGTGGCTCCATATGATAAGTACTGGACTGTGAACCTCAAGGTCCACAGTTTGAACCCAGCAGTTGCTCTGCAAGAAGAGGCTTTCTACTCCTGCAAAGATTTAAAGCCTTGGAAACTCTGACAGGGTCGCTATCAGTTGCAACCCACTAGACAACACTTAACAACATCTTATTTGCATCATTTAGCATGCTGTCCATTCCTTTGGTGGGTCGCATGCTCCTTATTTGCATAGCCCCACCCAGTCATTTAGTGGTAATTACAGGACCATGGTTAGAAAGGCCACATAAAATCCATCCATTGCCGTACAACCCCAGCAGAGGAAACCAGGAAGGAAGTGGGCACTAGGCAGAGGCTCAGAGCTGGTCCCCACCAGCCCTAGGTAAGAGCTGCCTTAGGGCCTCAGGAAACAGAGGTGAGAGCCCATCAGAGATTGTGCCCTGGTGGCTGCAGACCTAGTTTTTCTTTTTTAAAATGTGACTGCCTTTAAACAGGACAAAGACATTCTGGTGCTATAAACAGTTAAGCACTTGGTACTAACCAGAAGGTTGATGGTTCAAACCCATTCAACGGCTCATCTATTTCTGTAAAGAATACAGCCAAAAGACCTGGGGACTCTTGGGCCCAGAGTCAGTGACATAGCCACAGAGGACTAGAGTGGAGAGTGAAGC
>NW_006408533.1:32905226-32905784 GCF_000296735.1 Chrysochloris asiatica | reverse complement strand
GATGCAGAATGCATCAAGAGATGATGGAAGGGACTTCCATCCTGTCTGGAATCCAAGATGGCTGCTCTCTTGCTGAGACATGTTGGCCGTCATTGCCTCCGTGCCCAGCTTAGTCCTCAGCTCTGTATCAAAAATGCTGTTCCTTTGGGAACCACGGCCAAAGAAGAAATGGAGCGGTTCTGGAATAAGAACATGGGTTCAAACCGTCCATTGTCTCCCCACATCACTATTTACAGTTGGTCTCTTCCCATGGCGATGTCTATTTGCCACCGTGGCTCTGGTGTTGCCTTAAGTGCAGGAGTCTCTCTTTTTGGCTTGTCTGCCCTGTTGATCCCTGGGAACTTTGAGTCTCATTTGGAACTTGTGAAGTCCCTGAGTCTGGGTCCCTGAGTCTGAGCATTGATCTACACAGCTAAGTTTGCACTTGTCTCACCTCTCATGTATCACACCTGGAATGGAATTCGACACTTGATGTGGGACCTAGGAAAAGGCCTGAAGATTCCCCAGCTGTACCAGTCTGGAGTAGTTGTCTTGGTTCTCACTGTATTGTCCTCTGTA
>NW_006408533.1:32889702-32896861 GCF_000296735.1 Chrysochloris asiatica | reverse complement strand
GTAGCATGCTCAGGTTTTGCCTGCCCAGGTCTTTTCCCTGTTGGAGTCCTGCAGTCATTTGCCTTGGCACCTGGAGGGTTTAGGCAATGTGAATTCGCAAAGGGCACACACCATTTTATATGCTCTTGAGTGCATGGGTGTTGGTGAATCAGCCAAGTGAATTAGTGCCTTTTGCTTATTTGCGTTTTAGCATTTTAAAGTTCTAGGTAGGGCCATTCTCTGCTTGGGAATGGGAGGAGCTCAGGCCCAGAGAGGTAGGGCTTGTCCAAGATCATGGATCCATTCAACTCTATTCACATTTGTCCTGGAGGCTTATAGTTGATTGATCCTCTTCTCATCTTTGAGCTTCAAGAGCATTGTTTCCTGTCCTCTCCAGGGCAGCAGAATGGCTGGGCTGGAAGACCCCAATCATCCCAGACACTGGTGCAACTATGACAAAGTGGCCAGAGATGTCCCCAGGACAGTGACCCAAAATCATTGTAATGACCAGGCAGATGACTAGTGTCCCAGAAATAGAGGAGGGGACTGCTAGAAGAGGATACCAAAGAACTCACACTTTAGACACACAACAAGCCTATAACCTGCTGCTGCCTCCTTAGTCTCATCACTCCCCATCCATCCTTCTGCTCTAAAGAGCACCCTAAGCCCCCAATTCATTTGCCAACTTTCACATTTATAATTCAGTGATAATTGATTACGTTTTTCATGTTGTGTCACTATTACTGCTATCTTCATCCAAAACGTTCCACCATAAACTCAATGTCCCCTAAACAAAAACTCCCCTTCTCTTTTCTCTACTACCCCTGGAAACCATTAATAATCTTTAATTTCTATATATTTGATATTTCATATAAGTGATATCCTACAGTATTTGTCCTTCAGTATCTAATTGGCTTAACTAAGCATATTTTCAAGGTTCATCCATGTTGTGACTTACATCAGAACTTTATTTCTCTTCATGTTGATGTTGTCAAATGCCATGGAGTTGGCATTTCCAAAGAGCTTGTGGGTTTGAACCGTCGGCCTTGTGTTTGGCAGTCCAGTACTTATCCTACAGTGCCACCCCAGGACTCTTTATGGCTGCATCATATTTTATTGTTACCACATTTTGATTATTCATCATGGAACTCTGATAACATAGCGGTTACGAGTTGGGCTGCTAACCTCAAAGTCAGCAGTTTGAAACTACCAGCTGTTCAGCAGGAGAAAGATGAGGATTTCTGCTCCTGTAAAGAGTCAACCTGTATGCTGAGAAAATAATCCAAGAACCTGGGTTATATGAAGAAATTATATATCAGGATTGGTGGAAGACTCATTAACAACCTGCGATATGCAGATGATACAACCTTGATCGCTGAAAGTGAAGAGGACTTGAAACATTTACTGATGAAAATCAAAGAGCATAGACTTCAGTATAGATTACATCTCAATGTCAAGAAAACAAAAATCCTCACCACTGGACCAATAAACAACATTCTATCAACGGAGAAAAGATTGAAGTTGTCAAGGACTTCATTCTTCTTGGATCAACTATCAACACTCACAGAAGCAGCAGTCAAGAAGTCAAACGATATGTTGCATTAGGAAAATCTGCTACACAAGACCTTTTTAAAGTGTTGAAGAGCAAAGATGTCAGCTTAAGGACTAAGGTGCACCTGACCCAAGCCATGGTATTTTCAATAACCTCATATGTATGTGAAAGCTGGACAGTGAATAAGGAAGACAGTAGAAGAATTGATGCTTTTGAGTTGTGGTGTTGGAGGAGAATATTGAAAGAGCCATGACCTGCCAAAAGAACCAATAAATCCATTTTGGAAGAAGTGCAGCCAGAGTGCTCCTTGGAGGCCAAGATGGCCAACTTCGTCTCTCATATTTTGGACATATTGTAAGAAGGGACCAGTCACTGGAGCAGGATATCATATTAGGTAAGGTGAAGGGTCAGAGAAAAAGAGGAAGACCCCCAACGAGATGGATTGGTTAAGTGGTCGCATCAATGGACTCAAGTGTGGCAACAGTAGTGAGGTTGGCCCAGGATCGGGCAGTGTTTTGTTCTGCTGTGCATAAGGTAGCTATGGGTCGGTGGTACCAACTTGATGTCATCTAACAACAATAACGAACATTTACAGCCTCAGAAACCCTCTACAGGGTCACTATGAGTCAGAATCAACTCCATGGCACATAACCAATCACCACATCATTCATCATGGATGGACACTCTGGTTGTTTCCATCTTCTGGCTATCATGAAAAGTATTACAATGAATGCTGGTGTGCAGGTTTCTGTTGGCATGTCTGCCTTCATTTCTTCATCTAGGATTTGCATTGCTGAGTTATATGGTTATATATAAAAAGTCATATAACATTTTGAGATACTACCAAATTATTTTCCACAGCGGCTGCATCATTAAACATTCCCACCAAGGTACCAAGTTTTCTGAAACTTCACCAACTATTGTTAGTTTTCCTTTTCTTTTTTTTTCTTTTATATCATTGCCATTCTAATGGGGGTGAGGTGACATCTCACTGTGGGTTTGATTTGCATTTTTCTCATGGCTAATGATGTTGAGCATCTTTTCATATTCTTGTTGGCTATCTGAATGTCCTTTTCCTTGAACTGTCTGCTCAAGTCCTTTGCCCATTTTTTTTGACTTGATATCTTCTTGTTGTAAGCCTTTGCTGTTTATTTGACCTTGATGGTCTAGAAAATAATGTTGAGGTATCTGAGTTGGCCTTGAAGTGAACTATGTTTTCAATCTCCCCATCCTGACTCCAAGCTTTTCCAGGGAAGACACCTGTGTAGATGGTGTTGGGCACCTGGGTACCTGGCTGGGATTAGTGACACTGTGGGATAAGCACTGTACTGACAACCATAAGGTGGGCAGTTCAAACTCAATGGCTGCTCTTAAGAAACACTATACAGGGTCACTATGAGTTGGAACCCACTTGACAATGCTTAACAATACAACTGCTGGTTCAGTGGACTGAGCAGCCTGGGAACCAGATATATCAGTTTAGAGAAAGGGTGCCCACCCAGAGAGGGTATTTTTATCTCAGCTAGCTCTGGTCCGACCTGACACAGATCTCTCTTTGAAGAAACCTCCTACTTCAGGGAGTAGCTGTGGTCTCCTGGTCCTGGCCCACCTGCCCACCTGCCTCCCATGCACCCGAAAATCTTGTTCTCCTCTCTGACACTCTGTTCTTGTGTGGCTCCCTGAGCTAGACAGTTGGTAAAAATGCACATGTGAAGATGTCTTAATATTAAATATAATTAGATATTATACCACATGCAGGGCTGTATGATTAGTGAAATATATGATCATTAGTTATTAGATTAATGTGTCTACTTGTGTAACTGAAAGCCATTTGCAAGCCGAAATGAAATAGCTCAATTTGCCGTAATTGACTGATCTCCCAGAGAGAGAGTTGTACATTTGCTTATGTACAAGGCGATTTGTTCAGATGTCGCCCCAGATGCAAGACAAAGAGTAGGCTTTCGTTAAACCCTAAACTATGGGGCTGGTTCTGCCACTAGCTAGCTGGGGGCAGTGACCAGGTCATCCACAGGTATATCTGGGGGTTCCGCCAAATCCAAGTCTCTAAGTTGGGTCCCAGGTTTTCGTCTTGCTGAAGAGTTACTTTAGCCCAACTTCTTCAAGTGCCCCCCAAGGGAACATTGGCATCATGCTGGTCACAGACAAATTGAGCTGCCTGGTAGACACTTTTCCCTCACCCAGTCCCATTTTTCTTCCTGTTTGTGTGTATATTGGTTTCCAGGACAACTGAGCTGCAACTAACTAATAAAAACGATTGCAAAGTATTCTGCAAATAGAAGATACAACTGGAATACTTATGATTGTGGTTATGGTCTAATAATAACCAGATGCTAACGAGGGCGGTAAGAGATTAAATTAAAAATAGGCAAGCTGTTAGCAGGCAGAACTGGTTCACAGGGAGGGTGGCAGCTACCCAGCCTCCCTTCCCCCTGACCAGCAGGTACTACCTACTGCAGATGAGGTGGGGCTTCATTTTCCACCAGGAAGGAGTCAGGTGAGCACTAGTGAGGGAAGCAGGAGGAGCAAAGGGAGGAACAACAACCGATAAGTCAACAATTCCTTCCCCTGGGTAGCAGAACTCCGTTCTTGAAAAACATCTCCACAGTTCATTTGAATCCTCATATCCTTCTCAATGAGTGATTAAAGTGATATTCACCCCCATTCCACAGATAAGAAAATCAAGGCCCAGAAAAGTCTAACTTTAGGATCTTGGGCAGTTTGTTTTCCTCTCTGGATCCCAGTTCCCTTAGGAGCAAGAAGGTATGTTCACACTTCTGATTTCTATCATTAGAATCAGAATAACTCGTACCCTAATTTCTCTTCTAAAGATGTTTTCCCCTTTGCAGAGTGTTTAGTAATCAGTGCCTTGAAAAACAGCCTTAAGAGACTTTAAATGGAGGTTTCACTTGCCATTTTATTTATGAATCATGCAATCAATCAAATTAACAAGTATTTATTGAATATCTAATAGGAGCAGAATATGCTACTGCAAAAGAACAGAAAGCAGAAATTCAGGTTGTGGCCCTGTCCATACGAAGTTTCTGACCAAATATTGAATCCCAGTGCAACATACAATCACAGCTTTGTAATGCTGCAAGGGAGTAGGTGCCAAGTGTCAAGTGCAAGGCAGGATGAGGGCCTTCAGGGGAAAAGGTTCAGAAAAGGTGTCTGGGAAAGCCGGACAGGAGGAAGGCCAGAAATAGCTTGGATAAAATTTCCCCAGGCAGGACATTTGTGCAGCTATGTGTTCCCCTGTCCTGCCTCAGTCTCCCCACACCATTTGGTACCACCAGACACACTTTAAATTGTATTTATCCATCTTGCTTTTCTTCCCAACTACAACATAAACTCTGCAAGGTCAGAAATTTGGGTCTATTTGGTCCACTGCTGTATTATCATAATTTGGTATAATTTAGATGCTCAATGGAATCCGTATGACGCTGTAGGATAATGCACTGGACCGCAAGGTCTATTTGAACCACAAAGTCAGTGGTTTAAGCCCACTAGCCACTCGTTGGAAACCCTACCCAGGGTTGTTCTTAGTTGGGATCAACTCAACGGCACTTAACAACAACAACAGATGCTCAATAAATGATTGTTAAATAATTGAGTGCGTAAAGTTTACCTAGTGTCTGTCTTTCTACTCCTACTCTTCATCTCTTGCCTGGACAACTGCAGGAATCTCCTAGGAGGTCTCTCGCTCCAGAAATCCTGATCCTTTACTTGCCAATTCTTACGTATTTGTTTGTCCATGTTCTGTCCCTTACATTTATCCCAAGCTCCTTGAGAGCCAGATGCAATCTTTTCATTCAGCTAACATTTGTTAAGCACTTGCTAGGTATCAGGCACTGAACTGGGCACTGGAAACTCAAATGAGTAAGAAGAGCCACCACCCTCCAAACAATCACATTTGATAGCAATGAAAATAAAATTTAAAAGCAACAGCCTTCTAATACATGGCAGAAATACGCTACCAGACATTATTAAAAATACACAAGCAGTAAACAACAGATTGATGACTGGGACCTCCTAAAAACTGGGCACATATATGCATCAAAAGATTTTGCCAAAAGAGCCAAAAGGGAGCTCACAGACTGGGAAAATAATTGTTTGCAACAGTATGTCAGACAATGAACTAATCTCAAAAATTTATAGAAACCTACAACACCTATAGAAGAAAAAGACAGACAATCCAATAAACAAATGGGCCAGGACATGAACAGACAATTGACCAAGAAAGACATTCAGACAGCCAACAAATATATGAAGAATGTTCACGATCATTAGTCATTAGAGAGATGCAACTCAAAACAACAATGAGATATCAACTCATACCACATTAATAGCAAATTTCAAAAAACAAAACAAGAAATGCTGGTGAGTGTGTAAAATGGTTCTACATTGCTGGTGGGACTGTACAATGGTTCAGTCACTATGGACAACAGTATGGCACTTCCTCAGAAAGTTAGAAATAACGTATGACCCAGCAGCCACTCTATTTGGTCTATATCCACAAGAAATAAGAGTAAATACATACACACAGATGTTCATCACAGATTTTCACAATAGCAAAAGGGTGGAGATTACCTAAATGCCCAACAATGGAGGAATGGATAAACAAACTTTGGTACATACACACAATGGAATACTATGCAATGTTGAAGAATAACAATGAATCTGCAAAACACGTGGATGAACCTGGATGCTGAGTGAAATTAGTTAATCACAAAAGGACAAATATTGTATGAGACTAGTGGTTATGAATCAGACTGCGAATTGCAAGGTCAGCAGTTTGAAACTACCAGTTGTTCTGTGGGAGAAAGATGAGGCGTTCTGCTCCCGTAAAGATTTACAGCCTCGGAAACTCTGTACAGGGTCGCTATGAGTCAGAACCGACTCCATGGCACATAGCCACCACCGTCACAAAAACTCAAGAAAAGGTTTTCATACTAAAATAAACATTCTTTGATGTTTACCAGGGGTGGGAGGGAGAGGAGAGTAATTCACAGGCTAGAGGGTATATGGGGAGGGCAATATACAAGAAAGGTGAAGACAATATACAAGAAGAGGTAGGTTGGCATAAGATGGATGAAGTTAGGTGAAACAGTGAGGTAAGCAAAGGGCTAAGGGGGATAGAGGTAAATAGTGATATATACACAACCTTGGAACAACAGTGTTCTGTGGGTAGATGCATGGTCAGAGACGTCTAGGCATGAGTCAAAATGATTTGCACTCCGGTTTTGTTAAAATGCCCATTTGTGCCCACAGCTGATGACAACATTGAGCATAACGTGAAATTCTTCTGTCAAATAGACAAGTGACAGTAGATTATATGGCAAATCATTTGCAAATTAGCCATGGCTCTGCCTGTGAAATAATCCACGACAGACTTGGGTTACAAAAACTTTGTGCGTGATGGGTACCAAAACAGCTCATGGAAGAGCACAAACAGAAATGTTTGGACATCTGCAGGCAAAATGTGGACTGATATCCGAAGGAAGGTAAAAGTTTCTTTAAAATAATCGTTACTGGTGATGAGACATGGATTCGGAACTGACTCGATGGTACTTAGCAACAATATATATATATATATATATACACACCAGA
>NW_006408533.1:32855576-32885755 GCF_000296735.1 Chrysochloris asiatica | reverse complement strand
TTTCACTCAATCCACAATAAAAACCTTAAATTTAAAAAAAAAAAAAAAAAGCTCATGAGAGGCTGTCTAAGATGTCTATTAACAGCATATTGGTCTCTCTATGTGCAGAAGAAAGAAGAATGATGAGAACTGAAGAGGTTTGAAATGAATTAATCTAAGGGGCTAATGGAAACATGTGAGCATCAGTCTCCATGACTCTGAGACCAGAAGAACTAGATGGTGCCCGGCTACCACTACCAATTGTTCTGAAAGAGATCACATTAGAAGGTCCTGGATAGAGCAGCAGAAAATGTGGAACAAAACTAAAAATTACTTTAAAAAAAAAAAAGACTGGGCTTACTGGTCAGAAAGAAACTAGAGGATCCTGAGACTATGGCCCTCAGCCACCTCTCAGGTGTGGAAAGGAACTCACCCTCGTGACCCAGCTTTTAGCCAAGTAGTAGATCAGTATAGAGGCAGGACAACAGCTCAAGTAAGGTATGCTCACCATGGAATGGCCAGTCCTTCAAAATCAAAAGGGCAACATCTACCTAAGGACAAAGTTAAGAAGGGATAGAAAGATGAATGCAAATAGGAACCACAGAGAGGAAGCAGGATAACTGTTGCTACATGGACACAATTGCAGTCACTGAGCTGAAACAAAGTGCATGATTTGTTGAATGCAAAACTGGTTATCTCATCTGTAAACCTTCACTTAACTCACAATAAAAACTTTAAAAAAAAAACCAAAAATACAACAATCCCATAGTGATAAGGACTGTGTAAGCCCAAGGCACCTACATGGAGGTGAAGGGGAAGTGAGGGTTAGGAAAAGTGCAGAGTGACCTAGGCTGAGACAGACTATCATAGGCTGGATTCAGCAGGGGAACGGCAAGGCATTCTGAGTGGTTGGAACTTAAAGACTGAAGGGATAGTGTGCAGATGTGAGAGATGAACCCGGTCTACCAGCTTAGGCAGAACTCACTGGGTTTAGCAAACAGGAGGCCTGTCTTTGGGTATTGTTCCATTTTAGAGGAGTTTGCAGAGCAGGATACAATCTGCATTCGACTTTGAGAGGTGAAAGGGAAGACAGGAAGTGACTTGGCTGTGAGGGGGAGAGAAGATCTCAAACAAAGGATAGTGGAGGGACAAGGGGTCAAGAATGAGATTTTATGTTTCTTGCTTGCTGTTGTTAAGTGCCATCAAGTTGGTTCTGACTCATAGAGACCCTGTATATGGTTTCTGAGGAATAGTTAGTGGATTTGAACCGACTACCTTACTGTTAGAAATCCATGCTTATTCTACAGCATCACACAAGGACTCCTTGATTGGATGTTCTTGTTGTTAGGTGCTGTCGAGGTGGCTCCGACTCACAGCAACCCTACAGAGAACAGAACAAAACACTGCCTGGTCTTGCACCAACACTACAATTATCAAGCTCGAGTCCACTGCTGCTGCCACTGTGCCAACCCATCTCATCGAGGGATTTCCTCTTTTTTGCTAACCCTCCACTTTACCAAGCATGATGTACCTCTCTAGGAACAGGTCCCTGGTTGCTAAGGAGCACTCTGGCTGTACTTCTCCCAACACAGATTTATTTGTTCTTCTGGCAGTCCATGATATGTTTAGTATACTCCTCCAGCGCCATAACTCAAATGCATCAATTCTTTTTTGGCCTTCCTTATTCATTGTCCAACTTTCACATGCATATGAGGCTACTGAAAATACCACACCTTGGGTCAGGTGCACCTTAGTCCTCAAGCCCTTGAACATTTTAAAGAGGTCCTGTGAAGCAGATTTATATAATGCAATATGTCATTTAATTTCTTGACTGCTGCTTCCATTAGTGTTGATTGTAGACCCAAGCAAAATGAAGTCTTTGACAACTTCAATCTTTCCTCCATTTATCATGAAGTTATTTATTGGTCCAGCTGTGAGGATTTTCATTTTCTTTATATTGAGATGCAATTCATACCAAGATCTTAATCCGTAAGTATTTTAAGTCCTCTTCACTTTCAGCAAATAAGGTTGTATCATCTATATATCACAGTTTATTAAAGTCTTCCTCCAATCCTGATAGTATGTTCTTCTTCTGATAATCCAGATTCTCATATTATTTGCATAGCACACACATTAAATATAGTGAAGAATACAACCCTGGCACATACCTTTCCTGATTTTTAAACCATTCAATATCCACTTATTCTGTTCTAACAACTGCCTCTTGGTCTATGTACAGGTTGCTCATGAGCACAATTAAGGAATACCCACTCCTCACAATGTTATTCATAACTTGTTATGATCCATATAGTCAATATAGCACAAGGAAGCATTGTTCTGGTATTCTGTTTCCAGCCAAGATCCATCTCATGTTGGCAATGATAGCCCTACTTTCATGTTCTTTTCTGAATCTGGCTTGAATTTCTGGAAGTTCCCTGTCATTGTTCTGTTGAAGCCATTTTTTAATTATCTTCAGCAAAATTTTACTTGCATGTGATAGTAATGATATTGTCCAGTGATTTCCTCATTCCATTGTGTCACTTCTCTTTGGAATGGGCACAAATATGGATCTCCTCAAATTAGTAAATTAATTGGCCAGATAGTGGTTCTTCCAAATTTCTTGGCACAGAAATTTTTCAATTTGTATTCCTCAATTCCTGGCATCTTGTTTTGTTTTGTTTTTGTCAAAGTCTTCAGGGCAACTTGGACTTTTTCCTTCAGTATCATCAATTTTTGATCATTTGCTACCTGTTGAAACGGTTGAACATCGACCATTTCTTTTTGGAACAGTGACTCCATCTTCTTTGGGTGCTTTCTGCATCAATTTTTCGCTCATAGAATTCTTCAATATTGCAAGTCGAGGCTTCAATTTTTTTTCTTCAGTTCTTTCAACTTGAGAAATGTTGAGTGTGCTCTTCCCTTTTGGTTTTCTAATTCCATGTTTTTGCAAATTTCTTTATAATACTTTATCTTCTGGATCTTCCCTTTGAAATTTTCTGTTCAGCTCTTTTACTTCCTCATTTCTTCCCTTTGCTTTTATAAAACATCTTTATGCTGAAGAATAAGTTTCAGAGTTTCTTCTGACATCCATTTTGGTCTTTTCTTTCTTTCCTGTCTTTTTACTGACCTTTTGTTTTCTTCTGTATGGTGTTCTTTATAGCAACCTACAGTTCTTCTGGTCTTTGGTAATTAGTGTCTAATACATCAACTCTGTTGAGATATGTTCAGGTGGGATATGTTCAAGATCATATTTTGGCTCTTATTTTAATGTTCTTTAGCTTCAGCCTGAACTTACATATGGGTAATTGATGGTCTGTTTCACATTTGGCTCCCAGACTTGTTTTAACTGATGACATTAAGCTTTTCTACAGTCTCTTTCCATAGACGTAGTCAATTTTATCCCCGTGTATTCCATCTGCTGAAGTCCATGTGTATAGTTAGCTTTTATGTTGTTTTAAAAAGGTATTTCCAACAAATAAGTTATTGGCCTTCCAAAATGATATCATGCAATCCCCAGCACCATTTTTATTATCAAAGCCATATTTTCTAACTACTGACTCTTCTTCATTTCCAAACTTTGTATTCTGATCACCAGTAATTATCAATACAACTTGATTGCATGTTTGATCAATTTCAGACTGAAGAAGTTGGTAAAATTCTTTAAATTTATTATCCTGGTTTCAGTAGTTTGTGTGTAAATTTGAATAATAGGGGTATTAACTGGTCTTTCTTGTAAGTGTATGGCTATTATCGTATCACAGACAGCATTGTATTTCAAGATGGATCTTAAAATATTCTTTTTGATGATGAATGTGATGCCATTCCTCCTGAATTTGTCTTTCCCAGAACAGTAAGCCATATGATTATCAGATTCAAAATGACCAATACCATGCCAGTTCAGCTGACTAATGCCTCGGATTTCTATCTTTATGCCTTCCATTTAATTTTTGACAACTTCGGATTTTCCTGTATTTATTCTTCATACATTCCATTTTTTATGGATGTTTCATTTATTAATGTTCCAATTATTAATGGATGTTTACAACTGTTTTTATGGATGTTTCAATTATTAATGTTCCAATTATTAATGGATGTTTACAACTGTTTCTCTTCATTTTGAGTCATCTTTTAACAAACGAAGGTCCTGAAAGTTTCTTCCATTCACATCACCATGGTTACCTCTACTTTGAAGAGGCAGCTCTTCCCCAGTCACATTTTGAGTGCCCTCCAATCTGAGGGAATTATTTTTTGGCACTGTATCTGATAGCGTTCCACTGCTATTCATAAGATTCTCAGAGGCTAAACATTCAAAAGTGATCGGCCTCTCTTTCTTCCTAGTCTGTCTTAGTCTGGAAGCTCCACTGAAATCTGTCCACCATGGGTGACCTGCTGATATTTAAAATACCAGTGGAATAGCTTACGGTATCACAGCAACACACAAGTACCACAGTAGGACAAACTGACAGAAGAGTGGTGACTCTGCTTGGATCATTGTTGTTGTTGTAAAGTGCCGTCGAGTTGGTGCCAACCCATAGCGACTTTGTATAGGGTTTCCAAGGAGCAGCTGGTGAGCTTAAACCACCGACCTTGCAGTTCAAATGGCTTTGCAGTCAGGTGCATTTAACCCACAGTGGAAAGCATAAAATGCTTTAGATTGGTGACGTTGGCACAAGGGACCAAACTATGCTTCTTCCCTTCCCCTCAGTGCTGCCTGCCTCTACGTCCCCACTCCCTTACCCATTACAACCTTTTCCTTGACCTGTTGAAGGGAAATTAATGCCTTCCAGACCCCATATTCATTGGCCCGTCTGCCTACACAACTATGCTTGCCTAAGCCAGCGAGTCCATGGGTGGTGGCAAATGATGAACACGCTTGGCTGTTACCTGAAAGTTGATTTGAGTCCACCCAGAGGTATCTTAAAAGAAGAACCTGAAAAATCAGCCACTGAAGACCTATGGAGCAGAGTTCTACTCTGTTACACTGGCTTTGTTTTGTTTTGTGTTTGATGTAGGCCTACAAAAGGGGGATTAGGTTTAACCCTTGTCTCTGCATCTCAGTACCAGGGATTTAAAAGTCAACAGAGAAATAAATCCACACAACCGATTCTGCGGATTGTATTTGTAGACTAACTCCATCAGTAAAGATGTTCTTAGCTGCAAGTAATAAAGAACACAATTAACTGATTTTCAGGAAGAAGAATGTTTCCCAGAAGCACCTCATCAGACTCCTACCTACATCAGCATTTGGTGTTTCTAACAGCATCCTCTTTTTTCAAAGCAACTTTTGTAAATCATGGGGGTCTCTTGGTGATGTGAACAGTTACCACACTCAGCTGCTAACTGAAGACTTACCCAGCGGTATCTCAGAAGAAAGAGTTGGTGATCCACTTCCCCCCCATCAGCCCTGAACACCCTGTGGAGCAGTTTTACTCTGCCATACATGAGGTTACCACAGTTGCAGTGCCTCAGAATCGGAATCAGACTGAGGCTGTGCATGTTGCTATGTATGTGCATGCTTGTGAGCCCAGTTTCAGGTGGATTGGTGACCTAGGGCCCCAGTACTTCTATAGGGTAGCCCCTGTCCCTACTGCTATAGCCTCTTCACCACCTGTCCAAGTTTGCAACCCGCCATTGAAATTCAGCTCACAACCCACATTTTCCAGAAGATGACCTTGGAGTTCTCTGGACAGCTCTCTAGACGAGGCCCTGTGTGTGCTATCCTGTCCCCAGCCACAGCAAAGAACATGTTTGTCTAGTCTCTTTCAGTATGGGAAGGTCCATTCTCTCATAAGCCCCCTCTAGAAAATGGTCATTGGTTAAATATTACATTTCTCTAAGACCTTCTCGGGAGTCCTCATGTAGCACTGTAGGATATGCCCTGGATTGCTAACTGCAAGGTTTGTGGCTCAAACCCACCAGTCACTCCTTGGAAACCCTATAAAGAGTCCCTATGAGTCAGAACCAACTCAATGACAAGGGCTTCTCTACATGCAAAGTAAGTAGGGGAGCTGAGATGTCAAAAACAAACATAAAATTCCTTTAATATAATGGATGTTCCCTTAGTTCTCTAGTGGATGACTTTTACAAACAGAAATGTACTCTCTCACAGTTCAGAGGGTTGAGTCTGACTCTGGAGAAAGGTCCATGTTTCCTGTCAGCATCTGTAGGCCCAGAATTCCTTAGAGATCTCCTTGTGTGTTGACATCAACCATTCCCTGGATCTAGGAGCTTCACAGAACAGGGACCCCGGGTACAAAGGACATACTCGGCTCCTGGTGCTTCTTTCTTGGTGATAGTAGGTCCTTCTCTCTCGGCTTACTTCTGTCTCCTTTTATATCTCTAATAGATTGACTCAAGATACAACCTAATCCTGCATGTTGCATCTGGCCGCATTAGCTAATCTGAGAAGGAAGGATATATAGCACACAAGATAATGACATCATGTTAGATCTCATTATGGAGGTGATTACTGCATCTGAGAATCCTGGTCAAGCCAAGTTGACATAAAACCTTAACTATTCACTTGATTAGTCTCCCTTATAAGCCCCCTTTAGAAATGGTAATTGGTAAAATATTACTACTACAGATACAGATTATAAAGTAAATTGAAAACAAGATATGATAGACTTGAGTCACAAGTCAGAACTTTCACCAAACAGGCTCAACAAATGCCTCCATGTCAAATTAAAACCTGGTTGCTATGAAGTCAGTTCCAATCCATGATGACCCCATGAGTGTCAGAGTAGAGCTGTGCTCCATAGGATTTACAGTGGTTGATTTTTCAGAAGTACATCGCCTTTCTCCCAAAGTGCCTCTGGGTAAACTTGAACCTGTCTGTTAGCAGCCAAGTTACAAAATACAGTTTAGTTATAGTTTAGATATGTTTGCTAGGGGTGCAGGGAAGACCTTCTTTCCTGGTGAAGGCCAATATAGTCTACCCCAAGTGGGGGCTCAATAGTTGGCACTATTGGAGGGAAGCCTTCCAGTGTTGACCATCCCTAATACGTACTCTTCTGAAAACGACACACTCATCAGTTCATGTGATTAGCTAACAACCTATGAAATAGGTGGAACAAGTATTCCCATCTTGACTTTACTAAGGCAGTAGCTGTGACCCAGGAAGCTGAAGTGGATCATGCAGACACACATGTCAAATTTATAATGATTATTGTTGCTATGTGCTGTCAAGTCAGTTTTGACTCATAGCAACCCTGCATAGGGTTTCCAAGGAGTGGCTGGTAGGTTTGAACTGCCAACCTTGTGGTTAGCAACCCAGTGCTGATCAGGCACCTTCCACAGGTCATGTGTCTTGTCAGTGCTTGTGCTGGCTGTGTGCCTTTGAGATCATCCTAACACACAGCAACCCCATGTGACAGGGTAGAACTGGCCCATAGAGTTTCCTAGGCTGGAAATCTTTATTGGAGCAGATAGTCTTTTCTCTTGTGGAGCTTGCTGGGATCAAACTGCTGGCCTTTCAGTTAGCACCTGAGCACTTAATCATTGTGCCACCAGGGCCCTTTCTTCAAATTAACCTTCATTGTTGTTGTTAGGTGCCGTCGAGGTGGTACTGACTCATAGCAACTCTATGCACAACAGAATGACACAGTGCCTCATTCTGGGCCAATCTCACAATCGTTGCTATGCCTGAACCAACTGTGCAATCCATCTAGTTGGGGGTCTTCCTCATTTTTTCCAACCCTCCACTTTACCAAACATGATATACTTCTCTAGGGACTGGTCCCTCCTGACAATATGTCCCAAGTATGAGAGACAAAGTCTGGTTATCTTGGCTTCCAGGGAGCTTTTTGGCTGTACTTCTTCCAACGCAGATTTGTTTGTTCTTTTGATAGTCCATGGTACTTTTAGTATCTCCTCCAATACCATAACTCAAATGTATCAATTATTTTATGGTCTTCCTTATTCATTTTCCAACTTTCATATGCATATGTGAGGCTATTGCAAATACCATGGCTTGGGTCAAGTGCACCTTAGTCCTCAAACTGATGTTTTTCTTTTCAACACTTTAAAGAGGTCTGTGTAGCAGATTTGCCTAATGCAATGCCTCGTTTGATTTCTTGATTGCTATTTCCATGAGTATTGATGGTTGATCTGAACAACATGAAGTCTTTGACACTTCAATCTTAACCCTCATATTAACAAGGACACTGTTGTTGTTAAGTGCCATCAAGTTGGTTTCAACTCATAGTGACCCTGTATATGGTTTCCGAGGAGCGGCTGGTGAGCTTGAGCCACCAACCTTGCAGTCCAACTCATTAACTTGCAGTACCACACCAGAACTCCAACAAGGATATTAGCATTCTCATTTCACAGATTAGTTAAATGAGGAAACTGAGGTATAGAATGAGAGAGTAACTAACTCAAGGTCAAACAGCTAGAAGTGGTGACAGTGGAATCTAAACCCAAACAACCGGACCAGAGATGCCCCCTCCTCAACCACTATGGTAGTTAACCCAGGATTCCTGAGTTCCTGCTGAGTATCATTTACAATAGTAAGGTGACCCTGCTTTGTCCTTAAAGAACTGAATGAGACCAAAGCCCCAGTCAAACTAACTCTGTTCTGAAGATGGCACCTGATCTATTCCTACCTCACGCCTACCCCAGGATCACCCTGCCTGCTTGGCTGCCTGTTGCCATTGTGTATTCCGTACTTGTCCTGCCCACAAACTCCCTTGACATCAACAAGAACAAGTGCAGCATACCCAATAGAGACCCGCAGTGCATGCAGCACCTCATCACAGCGAGATCTGAGTCACTACGAGGGTACAGGGAGCTAGGAATGGGCCCAGGTGGGTCCCAGAGGTTCCCTGCCTCATCCTGAGCCTTAGGAACTTTGCTTGCTATTTGATTTCTTATGTATTTTTTCATTTTGCCAGAGATAAATCTAGCTATGTGAGTACATCCTTCCATATATGCATAGGCATGTTAGCCACAGCAAGTAAGAAAGCCATTCAAATTGTGGCACTGAAATGAACAGAACTGAACAATAAGCTAAAACATGCCTAGAGCAAGTTGAGCAATAAACAGGTTTTTAATTTTTTCCCCTTCCATCTTTCGAGTGTCTGCCTCTGATGGATGATTTGTCAGAGGAAGGCGGCTCTATAAATTCTGGATTCAGAATACTAAATCAGCGAGTGGCAGAGGATGCTGGGAACCGGGTCCTCTCTTCCTGGAGAAGCTGATGGATGGGACTCCGAGACCCAGCCATGCCTTGAGTTGAGCCTCAATACAACCCAGGAACAAGAAGGCAGCATGTGAATCTTTAATGCTGGGAAAATGGGGCCCAGAAAGGCTAAGGATCTCATTCAAGGTCACACAGAGGTATAAAGTGAGATTAGTTTGAGGCTCCAGTGAAGGAAGGTCTTTGAGTCTCAGTCCAGTCCTGGAAGGAGGTGCTACCTCTCCTTTCTGCGTATAACAAAACTGAACCTCCAAGACAGGTGAATAGGTTGTACCAAGTCTACGTACATGGCAGAGGTGGGACTAGAGTAGTAGTTGGTTTGCATCCAGAATTCACATTCTTTCCACCAGATTGGTGCTCCTAAACATTTTTATATTTTAGCACATTAAAAAAATAATATTTGTGCTGCTCAATGGGATACACTGGCAAGGATTTGGGAGTCTCCTTGGTGATGGAATGGCTAAAACACTCTGCAGCTAAACCAAAAGATCAGTGGCTTGAAGCTATCAGCCACTCCATTGAATAAAGTTGTGGTAATCTGCTTCTGTATAGATTTACAGCCATGAAAACCCTATGGGCCCGTTCTACTCTGTCTTCTAGTCATTATGAGCCGAAATCCTCTCAATGACAAAGGGTTGTATGGAGCTAGGAGTCCCTGGGTGGTTCTAACAGTGAAAGCACTAAACTGCTAACCAAAAAGCTGGAGGCTGTCCAGAGGTACCTCACAAGAAAAGCTTGGTGAATTACTTCCAAAAAATCAGTCACTGAAAATTCTGTGGAGCACTATTATACTTTGATATGTATGGGTTCATCATAAACCAGAATAGACATCATGGCATCTAGTATATGGGGCTAGACTAGTATATGGGGCTAGAAGAATCCATTTTTGCTGTTAACAACCTGCAATATGTAGATGGAATAACCTTGCTTGCTGAAATTGAAGAAGACTTGAAGCACTTACTGATGAAAGTTAAAGAATACAGCCTTCAATATGGATTAGACCTAAACATAAAGAGAACAAAAATACTCACCACTGAGCCAGTAAGCTACATCACCCCAAACAGAAAAAAGATTAAAGTTGTCAAGGATTTCATTTTACTTGGATCGACAATCCATGTCCATGGAAGCAGCAGTCAAGATATCAAATGATATATTGCATAGGGAAAGTCTGCTGCAAAAGACCTCTTCAACATGCTAAAGAGCAAAGATGTCACTTTGAAGACTAAGGTGTGCCTGATCCAAGTCACCTCAGAGACATGGGAACGGTGGACAGTGAAGAAGAAAGATGGAAGGAGAAATGGCACAGGTGAATTATGGACCTGTTGAAGAATATTGACTATACCATGGACTGACAGAAGAATGAACTCATCTGTTTTGGAAGAAGTACAGCCAGAATCGTTCTTTAAAATGGGGATGGTAAGACTTCATCTCACATACTTTGGGCATGTTCCAGGAGGGAACAGACCCTGGAAAAGGGCATCATGCATGGCAAAGTAGAAGGTCAGCAAAAAATAGGAAGACCTTCAATGAGATAGATTGACACAGGCTGCAACAATGGATTCAAGCATGGTAACAACTGTGAGCATGGCAGTGGTTTGTTCTGTTGCACATACAGTTGCTCTGAGTCAGAACAAACTCCATGGCACTTAACAACTGGGGCTTGATGGATTATTTATTATTATATATTTTATATTATGTATTTATAATATATAATATATATATATATATAGTTGTTGTTAAGTGCCATGGAGTCGGTTCAGACCCATAGCGACCCTGTACAGGGTTTCTGAGGCTGTAAATCTTTATGGGAGCAGAAAGCCTCCTCTTTCTCCCACGGAACAGCTGGTAGTTTCGAACTGCTGACCTTGCAGTTCGCAGCCTGATTCGTTACCACTACGCTCGGAAACCCTGTACAGAGAGAGAGTTCTGGCATAGCATTGTAAGATAAACACTGGGCCCAAGGTCGATTTGAACCACAAGTTTGGCAGTTCAAACTCACCAGCTGCTACTTGGAAACCCTATATAGGGTGTCTCTATGAGTCAGAACTGACTTGATGGCACTTAACAACAACATTTATAGTAAGACTATTAAACGTTAGGTAAGATATTAAATATGTATAACAATTTCGAATTAATGTATTTTCACATTTTTGATGAGAAACCTGAACTTACTTCTGTGAAAATGGTATTGCCTATCGGGTTTTTGTGTTTGACTTCATTGTTGTTAAGTGTCATCGAGTCAGTTCTGACTCATAGTGACCATGTATAGTGTTTCTGAAGCTTTAAATCTTTGCAGGAGCAGGAAGTCTCATCTTTCTCCCTTGGAGCAACTGGTGGGCTTGAACCACCAACTTTGTGATTTGCAGTCCAGTGCTTATCATATGGAACACCCCTGTGTTTGACATAGCACTATGTGATTCCTGATCTATTGATCTGTTTAGTGATGATCTCTTCAAATTCTCCACAACCACCACTGACCGGAAACTTGATTAATACAGTTAAAAACAAAACAAAATCTATTGTCATTGAATCAATTCAGACTCTTTGGGATCCTACAAGACTGAGTAGAACTGACCTACAGGGTTTCTAATGGAAGCAGATTGACTCATCTTTCTCCCAAGGAGCGACTGGTGAGTTCAAACCACCAACCTTTAGGTTAGCAGCCAAGCACTTAACCACTGCACCACCAAGCTTCTTTTTTACACAATTAGGTAATACAAACTACTTTAACCATTTTAAAAATAATTAAATGTTTACAATAGTTTCTTATATTTTAATGTCTAACAGCTTTCCCCCCTTTTCATTCACTGACACTCTTACTGTTGAAATCTCTGTGATGTAACATTTGAATTTTTAATATGATATGACCTTGCAGTTCAAGTTGACTTTGCAGTCCAGTGCATTAACCCACAGCACCACCCCAGGACTCTTGGCTTGGACCTCCCAAAAAGGGTGCTTCTGCTGCCAATGGAACGGAGAAGTCAAAAGCTGTAAAGCAGAGATTCAGAGATCTGCCTTCCTCTGTGAACTCCAAGAGTCCTACCCAGTGTCCCCCCGTCACACCTCGGGCTGTGCCCTCTGCTCCATGGGTGCCTAGAACACAGGTCCTGCAGTAGCTCCACATACCACTGTGGACCAAATGAGGAAGTGGTTGTAGTAAACATCCAGGTAATGGAGCAGTTCCTGGCTGGACTCAGCTCCACTGGAGGGACAGGGCGATCACTCTTCACAGGTGTCTTAATCAGGGCTCCCTAGGGAAACAGAACCCACGATATATAATAAAAATAGTCCCTTGGACTTTTAAAGTAATGGAGTTTTTCCACACTTTTTGAAGGCTCCTAGTCTCCTGGTGTGGCACTGTAAGATCAGCACTGGATTGCTGTTCAAAGATCGGCAGTTCAAACCCACCGGCTTCTCTTGGAAAACCCTATACAGGGTCACTATGAGTCGGAACAGACTTGATGACACTTGGAAGCAACAACAAAGTATATATAGTATGACAGAAAGATTGGCTTCATTCGAGGAATTGGCTCACAGGATTGTGGGCATCCACAAATCCATAGGTCAAATGGCAAGTATACTCCTGCTGTTTTCAGTCCCCAGATCTGGAAGTCAGACTATGAATAGAGTCCAGAGTGAAGAGAGAGTTCCGCCAAAATACCTAGTTATAGTCTTGAGGCCGACTACACCTTAAGGAAGCTCCTTTTTTCAAATGATTGATTGATTACATTACATTATTGCTAACTACAAGAACGGCAGTTCAAACCCACCAGATGAAGCTTTCTGCTCCCATGAAAATTTACAGCCTCAGAAAACTTACACAGGGTCGCTATGAGTTGGTATTGATTAGATGGCAGTGGGTCAATTATGTTATGAAACAACAGCTGAGCTAGTGTTTGATCAAACCACTGGGAACCATAGCCTAGCCAAACTGATGCATAAAATTAGCAATAACTAATAGAGTATTGTTCATTATGTTTGCTGCAGGTGCAGAACCAAAGAATGACAACCCTTTGGAATCTGTTCCCTTCATGCTGTGCTCAGAGGAGTCCCATCAAACTGTGAGTAGCCAGTGCTGATAGCTCCAGGGACTCTAGGTTTCCCTGAAGTCTCCAGGGCTGAAAGCATCTCTGGCCCTGCTCTACTTGTAGTCTGCCTGTAGCTGGCTACCTGTTGGGAGGTTTTGTCATACACCAGGCTGTTCAACATAATTATTGAATGTAGTAGCTGCAATCTTGAGAAAATAATAGGTTAATTCTCCCAGTGCATCCTACATGTTACCTTTCATTGTCACTTAGGCAGACTTCCAGGTTCCCTGCCCTCCAAGAAAGGTGGATACAGCCAAGTGGCACCATTGCCCAGCTTAGAATTTCAGAGCAGGTACCTGAAACTCCCTCTGAGTCAGGTAAGAAAGTAAAGTGTCTTGTGTCTGGTGGCCCTTCAAAAGGGCTCAGATGTTTCAGAGGATAGATTTTGAAACAAAAAACACAGAGCCAGAGAAGAATACAGGTGATGCCACTTTCTTACCCACCTAACCCCCAAGTTCAGAGGTAAGATCAAACAGCAGGTAAGAAAGAAGAATGTGAGGTGGGACTGGGGTTTAGATGGTGGACCCCTGAGCTGGAGCCCAGCAGCCCTGCCCTTTGGGACAAGAGGAACATAGATTGGTTCCGAGTGACTGACACCCTGATTCTAAATCTCAGATGGTTTCAGGAGAATCTGAGAGAAGCAGAGAACATCCCCTGACTTTCAGGAGCCTTAGATCACACAGAGGAGCTTCTTGTCCAACATGGCCCTGGGCAGAAGACTAGCCATGCTAGGGCACCTGTCTAGTCAGATCAGCCAGTCTTAGGAGCCTGTTCACCCAGCGTTCCAAAGCTCCCCACAGGAGGTGCAGACATAGCCCACAGAGCATCTGGAGCCAAAGAGGCTTTTCAGTTGGGACAAGAAGAACACCAAGAGCATGGGACCTGACAACTGCAAGCCACAGAGGTGACCAAGGCCACACGCTACAGATGCAACAAGGACAGAACTCATGGAAGGATCACACTTCATCTGTTAGTAAAGTGTCCTTCCCTCAGTGCCCAAAGATATCCAAGTCCCCAGAAACTTGAATTACTGCAGGAAGAAGAGAATGAAACAAATCCTGAACTGACCGTGTTAGAATGAGAAGTGACTAGCTCTCTTAAAATGCAAAGTTTCCACCTTTGGAGGAAATGAGGGCTGAAGAACTAAGGTGAGGTCCATTGTAAAGAAACAGGAAACTACAGTTTTGAGCATCTAAGATTGTAACTCTATAAGTAATTCATGTTGTTACCATGGAGTTGCTCCCAACTCATAGTGACCCTATACACAACCGAACGAACTGCTGTCTGGTCCTGGGCCAGCCTCACAATTGTCATGTTTGAGCCAATTGTTACGATGGCTTGGGCCCCAAGACTACTATGTTTGTTGTTGTTAAGTGCTATTGAATCAGTTCTGACTCAGCATACAGGGTTTCCGAGAGCCACTGGTGGGTTTGAACTGCCGATCTTTCAGTTATGAGTCCAATGTTTATCCCTAGCATCATACCAGGACATACCCATTGCAAATTTCCAAATGAATTCATAACTCTTCACTTTTGATTATAATTAAGATTTATAACTGCCAAATCCTCCACTTATGAAACAAACCATCATTAAATCTCAAGGGAAGAAAGAGGTGAGTACTCACTTTTTAAAGTTATTCTTCACTTTACAAATGCTGTTACATCTAAAGTCCTTCTAATTAGTCAGATACCTTAATTCAGTTAAAGTAGTATTCAATTTTATACAACTCTTTCTTTTAGGCAATCGGCACCATGAATTCTGATTTGTTTTCATCTAGACCTCAGCCTGCAATGCTCACCAGGCTAGAACTCTGAAGAAGGGAGGAAAGATTGTCATGAGGTGGACAGGTGAAACCAGGGCCATGCTGATGCTGGACTCACAGTCACATGACACGAGCTCTAGTCTCCATCGTGTCATGAGCCAGATCAGTGGAGGATCCCTCAACAAATCCCCCTCCTCCTGGCTTCTTCTAGCTGGGCAGAGAATCAGACTTGATGATTTCTTCTAGCTTTACCTTATAACTTAGTCTTTATGAGTGGACTTGAGTTACAGATTGTTCTAGATGTGTGCTTAAAGCTAAGAATATAGAGTTTAGAAGCATGGTTCAAAATGTGGCCCTCTCTGGGACCATGGGTACATGCTAATAGCATCTAATCTGGTCTACATTGAGTATCCACTGGATAGTTAGACACTGTGGGGGAAAGCCCTATTTCTTGGCCTGGAAAAAGGGGGACTCTTCAGATGAAGCAAGCAGAAGACCAAACAAGGCACTGCAAAGTCAACTGATTGTGGCTCCAAGGAAAGAGAGCTGAGCCCGAGCTTGCAGCACAGGCAGAATTTCCAGAGAGAAGAGAAGACATTCTAGGAAAGGGGAACACAGAACCCAGCAGCAATGGGATCAGGGAAGGCTGTCTGATGGGAATCACCCATTATTGGAGGAAATGGTTTCATATCTAGAGATTGGAAGGGCAACAACAGATGTAGGGGAACCGAGTGAATTGTGGAGACATTCCAATCCCCAAACATATTTAAGGTTTTTCTCTCTCTTTCTCCATCGTCATCCAGCCAAGCTGTTGCGACTAACTCCAAAGTGTAGTGTGTTATTGTTGTTAAGTGCTGTGCAGTTCTATGATGGAGTAGAACTGCTACACACACACCTGCCACCCACTAGTTTTTTGGCTGCAGTCCTTAGGGAAGCACATCACCAGTCTTTCTCCCACTGAGCTTCCGGTTGGGTTCAAACCAACAAACTTTTAGTTAGCAGCAAAGTGCTTAACTTTTTGTGCTACCAGTGGTCCTAGCAGCAAATCCCCCAAATCCTCTTTTACAAAGGAGAAAACTCATGGCAAAGTCATAACATTAAGCAAAATTCTTCCACTCCCTTAGATAAGCCTGCTCCTCGTGTTTGGGTTTTATGAATAGTTCATACCTTGCTGTGTTCTTTCTTTCCTTTTTCAAACCTTTGACTGTGAATTGAGCAAAGGTTTACAGAACACATCATCAGTTCCACATCCAACAAATCCTACACTTTGTGTCATTACAATGACTGCTACCCCCTCCATGTACCATCAGTTAACAGAATTGACCTCTATTCACTTTAACACTTGCACTCCTCCCTGTGTCTGCCACTAACTTCGTTTTTCCTCTGCCAACCTCCCTCTCATTTTGGATTACCTTTCCCATCACCCAAGTTAACACATGCCTAGCCATTACCCAATAAATAATTTACCCTTCCCTAGTAACGCTCATGGAAGCAGCAGTCAAGAGATCAAATGACGTATTGCACTAGGCAAATCTGCTGCACAAGACCATTTTAAAGTGTTGAAAAGCAAAGATGTCAGCCTGAGGACTAAAGTGCGCCTGACCCAAGCCATGGTATTTTCAATAAACTCATAAGCATATGAAAGCTGGACAGTGAATAATGAAGACCATAGAAGAATTGTTGCTTTTGAGTTATGGTGTTGGAGGAGAATACTAAAAGTGTCATGGGCTACCAAAAGAACCAATAGATCCATTTTGGTAGAAGTGCAGCCAGAGTGCTCCTTAGAGGCCAAGGTGGCCAAACTTCGTCTTTCATACTTTGGACATGTTATCAGGAGGGACCAGTCACTGGAGAAGGATATCATGTTAGGTAAGGTGGAGGGTCAGAGAAAAAGAGGAAGACCCCCAACGAGATGGATTGGCCAAATGGCAGCATCGATGGACTCAAGTGTGGCAACAGTGGTGAGATTGGCCCAGGATCGGGCAGCGTTTCGTTCTGCTGTACATAGGTCGCTATGGGTCAGTACTGACTCGATGGTACCTAACAACAACAATAAAGTAACCATCATAGAATGTTTCTTTTATTAAGAAAAGCTTTTTTCTTTGTTTTTCACTTTTTACAACACTGGTCTCATGCATTATTTGTCCTTTTGTGATTGACTCATTTCACTCAGCATAATATCCTGCAGGTTCATCCATGCTATGAGGTATTTCACAAATTTGATGGCAGTGGGTTACAGTGACAAGCATTTTGAACAGAGGCACCAGGGCTGTTTGGAATATCAGCAATGTCATCAAGAAGACATTCTTTCCCCATCTTCCTACTCCACCATTTTTAATACATCTGCCTTGGCCCTCAAGCTTCTTACCACAGGTTGCAAAGTTGCTACACCTCCTCTGTATATTTGTCTCTGTTTTTGATAGGAGGAAGGCGTATATGAGGAAGACATAGCTTACCAAAACAATCCCCCCACACACCCCTAAACAAAAGCTTAACTCTAACTGGCCACTAGTGTGTCACATGACCAAGTCTAGCTATAAAGGAGTATGGGAATATGTACAATTTTAGCTGAGCACCATCTTGAACCACGTGGAAAAGATTAGGCTTTCTGCTTCTGTAAAGGTTTACAGCCTCGGAAACCCTATACAGGGTCACTATGAGTCGGAACTGACTCAGTGGCACACCACCACCATCACCACCACCTTGAACCACATTTTTCTTTTTTAAACATGCATTTTTTTCAGTGAAAAAGAAAGAAGAGCTGGCTATCTGTCAGTAGGCAATTGGCAGTGCCATAGCATAGAAACACTTGTGTTTTTCCCATAAGCATTCATTCAGAGTTTACTATTTACTGTGCCGGGTTCTTCTGGACACCTTTTCCCAGTAAGACATTTAGGCATACCTTGTTACTTCTTTTTTTACAGATGAGACAAATGGGGCCCCAGAGACTTACACATCCAGTTTGGCATCATCACACGTATCGAGATGGGCCTGGAGTCCTTGGATTCTGGCATTTGGTGAGCATGTATGTGTATGATTGAAAACAAAGATGCATTTAATTGAGTAAAAGGAGCCCCGTGCAGCCCCCTTTCAGGAAACTTAAAATGAAAGTCACCTCCCAAGCAAGTCACAGGCGCCGCATTAAGAAGCGTGCTTTATAAATGTTGAAGGGTAGACTAACAAGCAGTAAATAGCAGGAGTTGATATAGTGCAAATCACTCCAGACAAATTTAATTGCTTTTTTTCTAATCTATAGAAAATGCCAGATGAGGAGATAAAAGGAAAGCAGTGAATATAATAGCTCTCGATTTTAGGAAAGTGCTTAGGCGGAGTGACTTGGGCAAGGTTCTGAGCAAAGAATAAATGAGACCAATTCCAAGGGGCCTGGGGCTGGGAGTGGAGCCTGCTCTGCAGGTGCTGGGCAGGAGGGGGCACTGCAGGAGCCCCACACCGATCTTGAGCCTGAATTTCAATGGAGGCCTGAGCCAAAAGCTAATAAAGCCTACTACTCAGAGTATGGTCCAGGGACAAGAGTCTGGGTAAGGCCAGGAGCTTGTCAGAATTGCTGAATCTCAGGCCCCACCCCAGGCCTGCAACATGGGCATTTGCATTTCAGGGAGACTCCACAGGAATGTCAGACACACATCTAACACTTTAGAAGCATTGCTCTCAATCCGTGAAGTTGGAGGGTATCTTGAAGCTGTTGCTGAAACCTTTAATCAGAGGACCTGCTCCCCAGCGATGTTTTCATCCAGAAAGAACTGTGGCCTCCATAATACCCTGCTCCAAAATTCACCCTCCCACTCCTTGTCCTCAAACTATTACCTGGCTGCCATGACTCAGCTATGAAGAGAAAGGAAATTCTGGTATGATGTGGATGATCCTTGTAAGAACTACATTGAGTGAAGTAAGTCAGACATGAAACGATAAATCCTGTAAGAGCTCATTTATATGAAATATCCAGAATAGGCAAATGCAGAGACCAAAGCACAGGGCCACAAGGTCAGTTTGAACCACAAAGATGGTGGTTCAAACCCACCAGCCGCTCCTTGGAAACCCTATACAGGGTCACTGTGGGTTGGAATTGATGCCTTTGAGTTATGGTGTTAGAGGAGAATATTTAAAGTGCCATGGGCTGCCAAAAGAACCAATAGATCCATTTTGGAAGAAGTGCAGCCAGAGTGCTCCTTAGAGGCCAAGATGGTCAAACTTCGCCTCTCATACTTCAGACATGTTGTCAGGAGGGACCAGTCACTGGAGAAGTATATCATGTTTGGTAAGGTGGAGGGTCAGGGAAAAAGAGGAAGACCCCCAAAAAGATGGATTGGCCAAGTGACAGCATTGATGGACTCAAGCGTGGCAACAATAGTGAGGTTGGCCCAGGATCAGGCAGTGTTCCGTTCTGCTGTGCATAAGGTCACTATGGGTCAGTATGGATTTGATGGCACCTAACAACAACAACAATGGGTTTGAACGGGCTCCCTAACAACAACCACCAGAGGCTGGGGAGAGGGAGGATGGGAGACCTATTGCCTAATGGATACTGAGCTGTTTCTGTTTGGGGTGATGAAAAGTATTTGGAAACAATGGTGAAGGCTGTACAATTTGGTGAGTGTAATTAATTTCACTTCAAAGTGGTTAAAATAGTAAAAAAAAGTTTTGTGATACATAAAGGGCCTTCAAAATGGAATGAAAAGATAATGGATTTTTTCCCACAAACTTTCTGAAGTCCCTTTATATTTTATGACAATAAAATTGCTAAAGAAAAGAAAAAAGAAAGAGAGAGATGACCTTGTTATCCCCATGACAGCTTCTTCTTCCAGAGTCTCAGCCAAGGTAAGGGGTCAATACCAAAGGGTTATTTGTCTTTTTAAGATTAAAGTGAGTTAATGAGACTCTAATAACAGTGGAATTTCCAGCCACATGACATGGGGGACGTATCTGTGGACTGAGGACCTTTCTAAGAAATTAAGGAAAATTCAGTCAAATCGAGAGTCCTCCAAATGCCATGTGCAAGGATAGGCCTTTTTCTGTACTTTGTTTCATTACTTCTCACAATCCTGGAATGTTTTCTTATCCATCCTGTCTTGGTTCTCTAGAGCTGCTATATCAGAAATACCACAGGTGGGTGACTTGAGCAAAGAGAAATTGATTCTGTCCGTTTTGGAGGCTTGAAGTGTGAATTCAGAGCCTTGGCTCTGAAGAAAGGTATTTGTCTCCTCTCAGCATCTGTAGACCCAGCATTCCTTGGAGATATCCTGGTGCCGGGGCATCAATCTTCCTCCGAATCTTGGAGCTTCACAGAGCGGGGACCTCAGGTCCAAAGGACACACTCTGCTCCCAGATCTTCTTTCTTGGTGATAGTAGGTCCCTCTCTCTTTGCTCACTTCTCTCTCCTTTTATATCTCAAAGAGATTGACTCAAGATACAATGTAATCTTATAGACTGAACCTGGCCTCATTAACATCTTAGAAATGAGGATTTACAACACACAGGATAATGATATCAGATCAGACTTGATCACATCAGGTCACATCATGGGGTTAGTGCATCATGGAGGTGATAACTACATCTTAACTGCGAAACCACTGAGAATCCGGGCCCAGCCACATTGACACAAAACCTTGACCATCACACAACCCTTTCTAGATGTTGACTAGTCCAAGATTACATGACTAGACAGGCTCCAGTCAAGCCTGGTGCTGAATCCTGCTGTCTTCCAAGGTTGGATCTCCCACCAGCACCCAGTGGCCCCCATTTCTCTACCTGCGTGTTACCTCACCTTGTCCACCTTTGTCACACTCACATCTTCACATCTAAACATGCTGTTGTAGTGAGAGACCAGAGGTGCTCTGTCTACTGAGCTCCAGAGCCTCATCCTCATCAACTTCAATTCACATCCAGAGGGTCGAGACATAGGAGCTAGGGCTGGAAAGAGAACATCAGTGTATGAACTGTCCAGTTCTTAAATTCATTATTTATACTGTATACTTCAAAAACATTTAATGTAAATTTACAGCATAAAACAAATATAAATTAGTCTTTATTATGATAATTTAACAAAAAGTATCACATGGAGTGAGAGCTTCCAGCATAGCATACCATGGCTAGGATTAAAAGGTGCAGGGATTGGTCCAACCTGTCAGCCTTACCTTCAAATACTTGCAAAACGGATTCCGGATCCATGGGTGGTTCTATGAGGAAGTGAATATGTGGGTAGAGGGCTGTGTTGATGATTTTGATGACTTTATGAAGCTGGTATTAGCAGAGTCAGAGAAGATTCATTGTAAAGCAAAGTCAAGAAAGCAACTGGGTTGGATCATGCTAAGAGCATATAACACTTTGCTTGTAGGATAAACACTGGACGGTAAGATCGTTTGAACTATAAGGTCAGTAGTTCAATAGTTTTTTCCCCTTTTTTAAGTGTCCAGAGCCCTGGTAGTGCTGTAATATAAACACTACACTGTTAATCACAAGGTCAGCAGTTCAAACCCACCGGCAGCTCTTTGGGAGAAAGATGAGGGTGTCTGTTCCTGTAAAGATCTGCAGTCTTTGAAACCCTATACAGGATTGGCTCGGTGGCAGAGCGTTGGGCTGGGTTTGATCTGGTTGTGGGTATAGTGCTAAAACTCATTGTTTTGGTTATTTTATGTAACCTGGTGTGGCGCTGTGGGCTAATGTGCTGGATTGGAAAGTCACTTTGAACCACAAGGTCACTGGTTCAAGCTCACCAGCTGCTCCTTGGAAACCCAAAACAGGGTCAGTAAGGGTCAGAAGCAACTTGATGGCACTTAACAACAATAAATGGTATGATATTATAATAAATACCATAGTGTGTGTGTGTGTGTGTGTGTGTGTGTGTGTGTGTGTGTGTGTATTGGTTGCCATTGAGTCCATTCCTCCTCCTGGTGACTCCATGTCTACAGAGCAGAACTACTCCATGGGGTTTTCAAGGCAGTTTGGAAGTAGATTGTCAGGCCTGTCTTTTAAGGCAACTCTGGGAAGATTTGAACTGCCAACCTCCCAGCTAGTAATAGAGCACTCAACCATTAGTGCCCCCCCTCATATAAAACTCCTACTGTGATTATAACACATCACAGTTTATTTTCAAAGTCACATCATTTCTTACTAAAGGAAAAAGAAAAGTGCTTCGTAGTAAAGGGAAAAGGTGATTTCACCAGGACCCAGGGTAAAGATACTTCCGCCTGCCATCAAACACGAAACTTAGATTCAGATTCTCTGATGAATGAGGCAGAAATGTACAGACACCATTTCCTCATGTAAACAAGTGTGGGCAGGAGAGACCCAGGTTTTCCTCAGCACTGACAGGAAAGCATCTCCTGAAACTGACAGTCACCTGCTTGGGAAGGGGTGAGGGGAAGCTACCTGTGACCTGGAGGCATTGGACTGTTTGGATAAAGTGCCCCCAAATGAGATTCAACTGAGAAAGTCCTAAGTGTTAGCACAGCAAGAGAAAATCCTCATCAAGACAGAGATGGATTCTGTAAGTGAGGGGGGATCCTCCAAAGCAGGGACCAGCTGAAGAGAGACTCAGCCCTACAGCAGACTACAAATTAGATGAGTTTGCAATGGGAAGTGGTAGTGAAATAAGTAAAAAAGACGAGGTGATTTGGTCATGCATATGCAGTGCCCAGGACACAACGCAAGGAGGAAATAGTGTCTGATGGGCAAGATGGAGGAGCCTGGGATATTGAAGTCAGCTGTGGGCATCTCATTACCCGGCAGAGTAGGCAAAGGGAAGAGAGTTCAGGCAAGGGCACTAGGCATGATTAGGTAGCAGGAGGGATTAATTTATGAGGAAAGATGGAAAACGAAAGTAGGAGACGTGGGTGAAGGGAGGGTTGGCTTCCTGTTGGGGTGGAGGTGAGATGGTAAGCACTCAGGCTTGGCCTGAACCAGGCCCCTGAGGAGGTGAAATGGGCCTGGGGAACAAGGTGGGGTGGGGTGGGAATTATGGTGGAAATACCCACCTAAAGACAGTTATAGCAGTCCAGTCAAAATTAAGAACTAATTGACATCCGCCATTTTGAATCTGCTGACCCACAAGAGTGCTTCTCAAAGTGAGAATGGTTTGCAAGAGCTATAAACACATTGTCTACACCTCTGGGTAGATGCTCACCACTAAGCTTTCAGTCAGTAGTCATTTGTACCACCCAGAGACTCCATGAGAAGCAGAGTGGTAATTAACCCCATTCTCTGGAGGGAATAAACT
Source organism: Chrysochloris asiatica (assembly GCF_000296735.1). NCBI lineage: Eukaryota > Metazoa > Chordata > Mammalia > Afrosoricida > Chrysochloridae > Chrysochloris > Chrysochloris asiatica. The sequence goes on along the minus strand of NW_006408533.1, from coordinate 32,862,494 downwards.
ATGGACAGTCATCCATGTCTAAGCCATAGTAAGCGAGAGGTGGGACTGAAATGAGAATCCAAGTTTGAGGGTGCTGGAGTCTGCAGGGGTTTCCCATACACATCATGATGAGGACGGATAGCAAGCACCAGAAGTGACCCCATAGCTTCTCCAGGTAGCTGATTCTGGCAGCCAGGACCATCAGCATTCATTCCTTATGGATTTAGTGGGCATTCAAAGTGACAAATTAGGAGGAAAACAGAGAAATTCAGCCACAGATCCAGAAGGCAATTCATCTCCTTGGGTCTCCTCTTTCTAGACAAGTTTTTAATTTACATTTAATTCATGTAAACCTTGGGGGTCAAAAATGCTGTTCCTAAGGAGGGACCAGTCCCCATGGCTAGACTTCATTCTACCACCAATCCCCTTCGCAAGCTCAGGAGTCAATCGTGCCCCTGTCTGCAGGAACCCAAGTCTCTCATTCCACTCTGGCCAGGAGTCCCATTTGCTATACTCAGGCCCAGAGCCACTTGCCAACCTTGACCATTCATTCTGGCCCCAGAAATTTATCAGGTACCCTGATTCCTCCAAGTCTGGGCCCTTTCTTTCTCTTGCCTATCCTCCCAGGAACTGAAGACAGCCCAGTGTTCTGTGCCCTCAGACTGGGTAGATTCTTAAGATCCCTTATACTGAATATGTAGGAGTAAGACTTGCCACATTTTACCATTAGGAGCAGGACCTAGGCTGTAATCTTTACAGAAACACATCACCAGGCCTTTCTGTTAGGTGCTGCTGGGTGAGTTTGATCCACAAACATTTATGTTAGTTGTTGATAAGTGCCGTTGAGTCTTGTTCTGACTCACAGTGACCTCATATAGGGCTTCCAAGGCTGTAACCACCACTCGTCTGTCAGTTTGTCGTATTGTGGTGGCTTGTGAGTTGATGTGATTCTGGAAGCTATGCCACAGGTATTTTAAATATCAGCAGGGTCACTGACCTGACCTAAGCCATGGTATTTTCAACAACCTCATATGCATGTGAAAGCTAGACCGTGAATAAAGAAGACCGTAGAAGAATTGATGCTTTTGAGTTATGGTGTTGGAGGAGAATATTGAAAGTACTATGGGCTGCCAAAAGAACAAGCTGATCTGTGTTGGAAGAAGTGCAACCAAAGTGCTCCTTGGAGGCCAGGATGGACAGACTTTGTCTCTCATACTTCAGACATATTGTCAGGAGGGACCAGTCACTGGAGAGGGATATCATGTTTGGTAAGGTGGAGGGTGAGAGAAAAAGAGGAAGATCCCCAGCGAGATGGATTGGCAAAGTGGCAGCATCAATGGGTTCAAGCATGGCAATGATTTTGAAGTTGGCCCAGGACCGGGCAGTGTTTCGTTCTGTTGTGCATAGGGTGGCTATGAGTCAGTACCGACTCGATGACACCTAACAACAAGGCTGTAAATCTTGGCAGCAGCAAACAGTCTCATTTCTCCCACACAGTGGCTGATGGGCTTGAACTACCGACCTTGTGGTTCATAGTTCAGTGCTTATCTTACAGAGTCAGCCCATTTGTGCCACCTAGAGACCTTGGAATGTGCTACCTTAATGACCTCTGGTGCCTTGGAGAGTGTCACCCTGAGAAAGACCCAGAAAGAGAGGCAGAATCGCTGCCTACACCCCAGGCATGCTGGTTGTCAGTGCTCCCAGGAAAAGACCACAGCCTACCTTCCCATGTCTGGAAACCACTGGTCACCTCAGCCAGAGACTGGAGGTTGCTAACCGAGGGCCTTTGTCAACTCTGAGCTCCTTGTTTCATTGTTCTTCTCGTCTCTTTGTTCCCAGATCCCCCCAAAACCAACACAAGGAAACACACAGTAATGCAGCGTCCAGAGCTTGACGAGAACTGGCAGATACTTTATTGGGTACCAGTGTGTGCCAAATATGTGTGAAAGCTGAGCTCAATCCTCTCCTCCCTAGTCCAGCCAGCCCTTTCTCATGTGTGACAGCACCATCCATCTGCTTGTATGAGCCAAAAGCCTAGTACCATTCATTCATTTGTTCACTCATTCACTCAGTATTTTTCTGGAGGCTACTATATGCCAGGCAATATGCTAGGCACTATTCCCTGGCACCGATTCCCTGGCCTCATGGAGCTCACATTCTACTAGAGAAAACAAACATAAACACATGAATGTCTCCAAAATGTCTATGGGAATAACAGTAGGAGAAGGAAAGCGAGTGTGTCAGACTGGATGTTCCATCAGAAACCTGAGTGGAGTGTAGAGTGTCCGTGAGGTGTTGGAGAGAAGAGCAACTAGGGGAAATGGCCAGCGGCCATGAGCTTGGTGAGCGTGCACTTGGCAGATGTCATTTGGATCACCTCTCTCCCCTCACTGCCTCCATATCCAATTCTTCATTCATTTCACTTCTCGCCTTCCATCTGCCACCACTTCAGTTCTACTCACCACCATCTCCTGCTTGGATTCTGCAAAAACTTCTTAAGTGGTTTCCTAGCCTCCTGTCTTAGACCCCTCCAAACTACTCTCCAAACTTTGGCCAGAGTGATCTTTACAAAACACACATCTGGCCATGTGGCTGGAAACCCTTCTGGACTTTCCCAATGTCCTTCCCATGGCCTGCAGGGCTCAGTATGATCTCAATGCCCCTAGTTCATCTTGAAACCTTCTTCCTCGAATTATCTCTGGCTTTCTTGTACACACACCGCATTTGCACATGTCTGGAACCCTCTCCAGCTCACCTTTCCCTTTATAACCCCTACTCAGGTTTCAAATTTCAGTTCAGGTGTCTCTTCTTTCTCTGAAATGCAATCTGGTCGGTTGCCTTTGTTATTGCTTGCTTAGAAGCAGATTTCTTTTTGTCCATAGCATGCATTTATATCATTCTTTATTATGATTATGCAATTCCATGGGAAATAGAAGTTAAGTAGTTGGCTACTAGCCAAAAAGTTGGCCGTTCAAATTCACCCCGAGGTACCTTGGGAGACAGGCCTGAAAGACTGGGGCAGTTCTCTCTGCACACATGGAATTGACTCAGTGACAACTAACAACAACGGGGACTGTCTCTGTTTTTTACTCACCATGGTAACTCTAGTTAATCGACTGCAGGGCTAGCATATAGAATGCCCTCGATTCATGTCAAATGAACGAGCGAATGTCAACAGAGTACACTTGCATATGCGGGAAGGAACACACACAACCTCACTCCCTTTGGCCAGACACAACAAGCCTGGAAATCTGAAAGTGTTAACTGTTTTGAGTAAACGAGTAGAGAATGACAGAACGACCCAAGGCCCTGGACTAAGAAAGGAGACTCTCTTACAAGAGCAATTCAAGCTGGTACCAGCAGCCAACTTCATTTAAGGACAACACTTTAATTACTGTGGCACTCCGAAGAGCTACTATAGCTGAGAACTAACTGCTAGTAAAGACTGCCTGGTTGAGGTCAGTGAGTGCTCACAAAGGTGGTACGCTAGTTCAAGGAGACAATGAGACTTTGAATTAATATGCTGGAAACATCCAAAACATATTCATTGCGTTAATAGAAATGCCTAAGTATATTAGACATTTTTGGGTTTATTATTCATATTAGTTATAATATGGAAATCAAATTTTATTTCTAAATTGCAATCAAATGATATTTTCTATTAAAACTTTAATAGCTAGCCAAATTAAGCAATGCTACGGGTTACATATTAGTAATCCAGTTTGAATGTCACTCATCTTTTTTTCTATTTTGTTATGAATCATCATGGGAATGAATTAAAACAACATATATTTTCAAAAAAATGCGCTGAAAACAGTGTTCGTTGCAGCAATAGAGATAGTGCTTAAGAGTTCAGGACAATGGTGTTGTCTTTGTGAAATAAACAAAGGCAAGCACTAATGGTGTAGGCTGATGTTTCTGGAAATAGTTAACCGTCCTTAACACACTGTTCTGCAAAACCAAGTCCTGGAAGGTCCTAAAGAAGTCAGTTAATGGAGTCTTCTGTGTCAAGACGAAACTGTATAGAATCCTTCCTGAAAGGAGGATGACAAGTCCCTGGGTGGTGCAAAGGGTTCAACACTTAACAAACAGTTGTTGAAACATTGAAGACTCAATGTCACCTAGAGGTACCTCAGAAGGCCGGCCTGGTGATCTGCTTCGAGATGTCACAACCATGAAAACCCAGAAAGCAGTTGTACTCTGCATACATGAGGTGGCCCAGAGTCAGAACCAACCTGACTGTAACTAATAACAACAACAAAGAGGAATTCATAACTGCAGAAAACAGCCGCTCTCCACTCCGCTCAGTTCACCAATTCGTTGCAATGGCTGCACAGACCTCAGACCCCATACTCACAGTTAGGGTGTTTACTAGGGAAGTTAACAGATTACAATTCAGGCTTGGAAATGCTCATGGCACAGTTCTCCTGGTCAGGACGGTCTCTCCTCAGCTGTGCCTGCAGGCAGACTCTTTCTATTGTTCTGACCCTCAGCTTACCAGGCAACATTACAAAGCTCTCTTAGGACGGCTGATAAATGCCCAAAGGACGCTCCACTCTGCTATAAGCCTCAGTCCAATAGTGGGTTTATCTTTCCTTTGGCTTTAGATCTCATGGGTCAACAAACATAGCCCCCACAATAAGTGCCTGAAGGCCCCACTCCACAAGTGAGCATCCTGTCCAAAGACACTCAGTTTTACTTGCTCCATGAGAAGTCCCTAGCTTTGGCTGGTGGCCTGGCTCTTGATTCTACTGCTGCTGCTCCTCGGCCACTCCTCTGTTATTCCTTCTGTGTCACATTTTCTGTCCCCAGACCAAGAAGGTTCAGTGTGCAGGGATCTCAGGGTTCACTCCTGATCACCCTTTGATGGTAATCAGATCCCCCTGTTCCTGCTTCTGAGATGGCTCATTTGATAACCAAGTTGGAGTTCCCAGTTTTTACAATCAAATTAGCCCATTTATTCACAACTGAATGATGTAATCCGCATAGCATCTTCCCTCACCTTTTCTTACCCAGACTCATCAGGAAAATCGCATTTGGTGGGAGTTTATAGACTATGACCAGAAGAGACGCTGAATAATTCACTGCAACACAATATCCGACCTTAACTTATTTCTTTGTCCAAAGTACTACTTTGGATCCCATATAAGCACAATTGGATCTCCCCACTGCCTCTTATACATAATAGGTGCTCAATTAATTGATAACTTAAATCAGTAACTCAATCACAAGTTAACCACTCAGAAACATATACTGATAATATTTAAATACTGTGTATCTTTTGTCATTACTGTTAAGTCCCTCAGAGTTAATTATAGAGTTTCCCAGGCTTTAAACCTTTGCAGGAACAGAAAGCAGCTGATGGGCTCAAACCCATGACCTTGTAGTTAACAGTCAAGTGCTTAGCATATGAAGCTACCGTGCTTCCGAACACCGTATATAAATATTGTATATAAAGCATCTCTCTCCCCACCCCCAAATGCTTGGCATATAAAAGGTGCTTAGTTAATAATTATGAGTTCTGTTCGCCTCATAGGCCCAGTTCAGATAAGCAGTCAATTCCCTGGTCCTTTTAAATGATTTGTTGATTACAAATAACATCTTTGGAGGATTCCCCATGTGCTAGCTCTTTATACCTAGTTCTTCATTGTTTGCTCAACAATAACAATTGATGCAGGCCCTATTCTGAGCTCTGTTCTACAGATGAAAGGGGGCCTGGTGGCACAGTGGTAAAGTGGTTGGCTGCTAACTGAAACGTTGGTATTTTGAACCCACCAATTTCTCCCTGGAAGGGAGATGGGGCCATCTGTCCCAGTAAAGACCACAGGCTTGGTTATCCTATGGGACAGTTCTGCTCTGTCCTGCTATTGTTGTAACAACAACGTTACGTGCTGTTGAGTCTATTCTGACCCATAGCAACCCTGTTTAGGGTTTCCAAGGAGAGGCTGGCAAGCTTGAACCACTGACCTTGTGGTTTAGTACATTAAGTCACAGCGCCACACCAGGATGCCATTATTAGTCAGAATTGACTTGATGGTGACAAGTTTGGTTTTGGCTTTTTACAGATGAGGAAAATGGGACATGGGAAGGGACGTAACTTGCTCAAGGTAACAAAGCTTTTCATGGGAGAGCCAGACTTTGTGCCTGGCAGTGAGATACCAGGGCTGGTGCTCGAACCATTGGGCTGCATTCCCAGGCAAGCACAAACATGGCTTTGGTAGTACCTGAACCAGCCTTTCTCCTTGTTTTACAGGGAGTCTTCTAGTGTCTTGTGAAAATTCTTATTCTACAAGGGCATCGGGAGGCACAGCTGCATGTGCATTTCTAGGCTCTGCCCAGTTTACCTCCCAGCTCATCTCCTCTCTACCTGACCCTGCTGACCACTCTCCCCACCACAGGCCAACCCAGGAGCACCTCACACAGCAGGCAGCAAGGAAAAGAATAACCAACCTCCAAGTTAAAAGCTCTCTGTTTATCTGCTTGAGGTACAAGAGGGGGTAACAAAACTCACGCATCTTCAATGGCATAAAAGTCAAACTCTACAAAGACAAAGAAAGTGCATTAAGTAAAACCCTACCCATGCCTCTCACTTCAGTTTCCCCAATTCGAGACCTCAGACATAAACAATATCAACTGGCTCACTTGTAGAGTTGTGTGCTTAATTATGGTTGTTGCAGTTAACTGCTGTCAAGTTGGTTACAACTCTTTGTTGTTGTTAAGCACCATCAAGTCAGTACCAAATCATAGCAACTTTATGCACAACAGGGCGAAACACTGCCTGATCCTAGGCCAACCTCACTAGTGTTGTCACGCTTGAGTCCATCGATGCTGCCACTTGGCCAATCTATCTCATTGGGGGTCTTCCTCTTTTTCTCTGACCCTCCACTTTACCAAACATGATATCCTTCTCCAGTGACTGGTCCCTCCTGACAATATGTC
>NW_006408533.1:32809876-32848791 GCF_000296735.1 Chrysochloris asiatica | reverse complement strand
AAAGAAAGAGGAAACAGATGGTTTATGAGGATTCCACATACACCGTGGTGGGAGGAGACAGAGAAGGTGCAGAGAAGGCCAGAGTCTGCCTGAGAAACACACTGGGGATAGCCGGCAGCCCCAACACACCATCTCTCCCAAATGTCTCAACTCTGTGAGAACCTACAAAACAAAACAGAAAAACCATCACCACAGAGTCAACTCTAACCCATAGCAACTCCACGTGTGTCAGAGTAAAACTTCTCACTGGGGTTTTCTTTAGTGTAATCTTTCCAGAAGCAGGTCACCAGAACTTTCTTCCGTGGTACTGCTCCATGGGTTTGAGCAACCACTCTTTAGGTTAGTACTAGAGCACAAGTCATATGCACCACCCCAGGACCTTGAGAACCTACAGGTAATAGCATGCATTTAAATTACTCACACTGTCTCTCTCTCTCTCTCCCCTTTCTTGCTCTTGCTCTCAATCTCTTTAATCATGGTGACTTCCAGGTCTTAACACCAGAAAATGATTATACATCAAAACCATTTGTCTGTGGGGCTGTCTGCCTTTGTACTTTCATGGGTTAATAATCCTGATGGAGGCCACACAACAGAGCGGTGGCTAATTCACTTGCTATTAGCCTACCGAGAGAATAACTACATCTAATAACCACCTCCCCTTCTGTTTCCTCCAAACACACACAAACACAAACCTTGTCATTTCTCCTCCCCGGGGGCCCACTGTGCTTCCCTTTAGAATCAGCAGTAAATTATCTTTGAAGAAGGTTCATTAAGAATAAATAATAATTTGCACTTCTAGTGCACCTTTTGCCTAAGTATCTCAAAGCGCTTTACTTAATTAATTAATTAAGAGAATTAATTAATTCGGAATACACTCCTGGAGGGAGGGAAAGCATACAAACATCTGTTTTCCAGATGAGTAAACTGAGGCCCAACGCAATGAGCTCAAGGTTACAACAGGAAATGTAGCCAAATAAGGCTGTTGTTGTTAATTGCCATCAAGTCAGTTCTGACTCATAGCCCTGTATAAGGTTTCTGAGAGAAGTTGGTGGGTTTGAACCACCAACCTTATGGTTAGCAGTCAAGTGCTTATCCTACAGTGCCACATCATGACTCTCAAATAGGGTTGAGGGGAGCTTTGTTCTCACATGTGATGACTTGGACGACACAAGGGCAGTAGACTAGGAGAGACCCCAGAGGTTGGTGAGTGAAGGACTGCTATGGTCATCTGTAGAATTTAGGTGAGATAAGATGAAGAGACTGCAAGGGCAAGAAATAGACTGTGGGTTAAGTAGGAACCAGATGCTTGGATTAGCAGATTAGGTACCCTGGATCCAGAAGCCAAGTTTTGTGTCAGAGGGGCTGAACCCACCCAAAATCAACGGGGGTTGAGTGACAGGCACATGACCCCATTGGTACGTTGGTGATTGTACCTAAGAAATGCCTCTGACCCATCAGTATGTCTCTGGATGCTCCCTCCTAGGACCAGAGCTAATCCGAGTGGAGATTACCAGATGGGGTAAGAGGCTCACCTGGCCAGTGGCGTCTCTAGGATTGATCCTGCTATGTCACTGTAGGATAAACTTAGGACCCCCAAGGTCGGTTTGAACCACAAGATCAGCGGTTCAAACTCACCAGTCACTTCTCAAAAACCCAATATTGGGTCCATGAGTCAGAACTGACTCAACGGCACTTAACAACAACAACAACAAACTAATTTACTGTGTTATCACCTTCTCCCTTACCCACCCCACTACTGACCTCCTCTCAAACCAGACCATACAGAATCCTTAGCAACACTTATCATCAATTTTAGTCCTAGAATAATACGTGATCACTATAGTTATACATTGTTCAAATGGACTGTTTCTTAGATTCTATGAATACTAACATCCTAAGAATTGTGAGCATGACGCAGGACCAGGCAGTGTTTCGTTTTCTTGTGCATAGTATCATTGTGAGTCAGAGCTGACTTAAAAGCACCTAACAACAACAACAACAACACTCAAATTGTTTAATAAAATCTCTCTACATTGAATTACAGCATGATTAGTTACAACACTCTGAAGAACTGAGCAGAAGCCTTTTTATTGGGTTGCAGTTGTGTGTTTTTTTTGTTTGTTTTTTTTTTTTGTTTTAAAGTCATTGATGTAAGTTCACAAACACAACTTGTAACAATATTGTTACTAACATACCAGAAAATTTGACAAAATCAGACTATAAAAACAGTAGAAGCAGTGGGCACTTGTAGCGAATACAGATGAAACCATGGGACTGGACCCCCCACTGTAATTGAGTAATAATGACAACTCAGACCGAAGCACATTAGAAAGTTCAAAAACTATGTTTGCGTAGAGTTCTGATGCAAAGTGACCCAGTATAGGGTCTCCAGGGAGTAGCTGGTGGGTTTGAACCATTGATCTTTTGGTTAGCAATCATGTGCTTATCCTAAGTTGTGTTTATGAAAATGCATTTGTCATTATAACTAACTATAGGGATATTTTTATATAAAAATAATACATTTCTGCTGAAACACTGCACAGCAATTTTAGAGGCATTCATGTTGGTGTCAACCCTTCTGACAGTATCCATGGTGTAGTCTGCAATCTACACCCCCTAGTGACATCACTGCGCTGGTTACCCAGGGTCAGTGAGAGGCAGAGAGGTGGGCGCTTTTTGAGTACTCTAGCCTATCCTTTTCAACATTCTAGTCACCCTAGACACTGCTCTCGGGCTCAAGCACCAACATGACACAAGTGCCCTTTGTGCCCAACACAAGACAGGACTGCAAGCACTGCCCACCGGTCCCTCCTGAACCCTCTCCATGCCCAATGCATTGCCTCCAGTCATCTCGCCCTGAGTCACAGGCTGCTCCTGGCAAAGCTAATTAAGCCACATGTGCGCACATGCACACCCACACGTACAGACCCCATAAACATACACAGCACTACAAATTAACAACCCAAGCTTGCCTTTTTCATTGTGTTTTTATTATGATGCTCCTCAATGATGTTTTTAAATGAATTTTGAATAGTCCCCGTAATTTGGTTTGTTCTATATCGAAATGCAAGTGTGAGGGCCCCACAGGAATTGCTGGGAGGAATACAATATTATGCGAGCATGGCTTCTGCTTGTCTTCCTGTTTTCTCATAATTAAGCTTTATTGAGTTGTAAAATGAATAACAATTCAAAAAAAAAAAAACCTGTTTATTGATCCAGGTGCAACATACAAATATATAGGAAACTTTCTCCAATTCCTGACCTTGCCACATAGCACTGGAGTCATTCTTTTGTGCTCTCTCTCCATTCTGTTTTCGTGATGAAAGATGGAGCCCCTTCCACGGCAGTTGGAGCATCCTTTAATAATCATGAAGCAAACACTGGTTCCTGTCTGCATTAGGAAGGGACATGCTAATTAGTGCTTTGGGAGTGTACCATTTTGATGGTCGGTATGTTTGAGTCCTTGGCGCTGCGATTGGGTACATCTATCTCACTGAAGGCCTTCCTCATTTTCGTTGGGCCCCTACTTTACCACATATGAAGGACTTTTCTAGAAATTGGTCTTTTCTGATGACATGTCCAAGTAAGTACATGCTGTTGTTATTGTTAAGTATCATCAAGTTGATTCTGACTCATAATGAGCCTGCAGAGAGTTTCTGGGAGTCCTGCTATGGCGCTATAGGATAAGCACTGGACTGCTAACCACAAAGTTAGTGGTTCAACCCCACCAACCGCTCCGTTGGAACTGACTAGTCAGCAATTTAACAACAATAACCTTAACAACATAGGGTTTCTTACGGTTCCTTACCTAAGTGCTTATCCTACAGCACCAAGCATGTATTGTTGCTGTTAAGTGCTAGTAAGTCCGTTCTGACTCGTAGTCATCCTGTGTAGGGTTTCTGAAAGTGACTGGTGGATTTGCATCTTGCAGTTAGCAATTCAGTATTTACTCTACAGCACCATACCAAGGTTCAGGGCTCCAACTGTTGTTATTGTTAGGTGCTATTGAGTCGGCTTCAATTCACAGCAATCCTATACACAACAGAATGAAACATTGCCTGGTCTTGCACCATCTTCACAATTTCGTTACGATTGAGTCCGTTGCTGTTATTACTTTGCCGTTCTATCTCATTGAAGGTCTTCATCTTTTTAGCTGATCCTCCACTTTACCAAATATAATGTTCTTCTCCAGGGACTGGACCAAAGTATGAGAGACGTAGTCTGGCCATCCTGGCTTCTAAGAAGCCTTCTGCCTCTACTTCCTCCAGCACAGATTTGTTTGTTCTCCTGGCAGTCCTTGGGACTTTTAATAGTCTTCTCCAACACCATAACTTAATTAACCAATTCTTCTATGGTCTTCCTTTCTCATTGTCCAACTTTCACATGCATACGAGGGTCTTGAAAATACCATGGTTTGGGTCAGTCACACCTTTATCCTCAGACTGATTATTGCTGTTAGGTACTGGCAAGTCTTTTCTGATTCATAGTGACTCTGTGTAGGGTTTCTGAGATGAGGCTGGTGGTTTGGAATTGCCGACCTTGTGGTTAACAGTCCAATGCTTATCCTACAGCATCACAGACCCTTGTAAAATGTTTACAACCTAACTGAGGTTATCAGTTTATTTGAGGAAGAAGTCTAGCTCTGAGTTTTTTGTAGAAGTTAAATTTTCATAGTGTGGAACAGTGAAGACCACTCTGGTGAAGACCACTCTGCAGATGGCTAGGTGGGAAGCAGGTGGTCAAGGAAGGGAGCAGACCCACCAAAAGGCTGCAAAGGGAAGTGGGAAGTCATCCTCGGCCCACCTTGTTCTGCTCTGTCTGCATCAGAAGGCTCCAAGAAAATTTTTTACTCAAAGTCTAGAAACCAGATGTCCTGATTTCACAGGTGCCTGGATGCAACTCAACCCTCACCTTGTTTAACAAACAGTTGTAGACTTCAGGCAATTGCATCAGTGAAACGATGGAAAAAAGAGCTGCAATGTTAAAGAGTAGAGAGCATCACCCAGCATCCTGCAGAGCTGATGTCTTTGACAAGGCTCTGAACTCAGTTGTAATCTTATTCAGGCACAAAAGCCCATGCAAGGGCTTTATTTTGCAATCTATGAAGCAAAACTAAAGTGCATCAAGCAGTCACCTAAAATGCCAATGGAATAGCAGGGGTGGGGAGTTTGTTAGAGAGAGGAAAGGAGTGTGTATCCATAGGAACAGGGCTTCACAGACACCTCTTCTCCTCCTGCCCCCCACCGCACCTAGCAAAGTTCTCTAAACGTGTTTGTCTTGCAGATGTCGGGAGATTGATGTCTATCTCATATTTCCTATGGTGTGTACACTTAAGTGTGTGTGTGTGCATGCATGTGAACAAACTGTGTGCACACATGTGTACAAGCTGTGGCACATATAAAGTTTATAGAGGTGCAAGCATTTGCAAACTTTGTGTGCACATTATACGCATACCTGCTGTGCATATATACACATGCCTGGTTTATGTGTCTCTATTTATGTGTGCCTGCATGTGTGTGCATGCATGTGTGTGTATGTGTGTGTGTGTGTGAATATGTAGCAGGCAGTAAGGAGAGGATGGGAAATGGGTGAGCCTCTGAAGATCTTGATGCCTAGTGCATTCAGGCAAGCTCCATGCTGGGAAGTGGGGTCTGCAGCCATTAGGCACTGAAATAAAAGCCCCAAGGGCACTTGCAACCAAGAGCAGTGACATCAAGACCATAGGGACCCATAACCCTGGAGGGCTGGGGCAGCTGGGCTCTGGCCCAAGGCAGCTCCCAGGAGAAGCAGAGTTCACCAACTTCAGTCTGAGGCTGGCCTTGGGGGCAGGCAGAAGGAAAGTCAATATACAAATAGACTGGAGAGTGTGAAGCCCCTGGGGCCCCTTCACTCCTCACATTCCAGAGTTGCCCCTGGAGAGCTAGGAAGAGGCAGGCACAAGGATTTATGTCAATCTGTCTTCCAGGAAGGCCTTGGGTGTTTCCTCTGAAGCCAGCAATGTAATCGTTCATCCTGGTCATGAGGAAACGGTAACATAGTAGTTACGTGTTGGGCTGCTAGCCAAAAGGTCAGCAGTTTGTATCTACCTGCCACTCCCTGGGAGAAAGATGAGGCTTTCTGCTCCCGTAAAGATTTATTGCCTTCAAAACCCTATACAGGGTCGCTATGGGTCGGAACTGACTTGGCAGCACCTACCACTGTCACCACCATGAGGAAACTGACGCCCTGAAAGTGGGGGGGGGGGGATATGAAATTTGTCAAACAAGTCAGAGTCCTGGTGTGGCACTGTAGGCCAAGACTAGACTGAGAACTGCAAAGTCAGCAGTTCAAACCCATCAGTCACTCCTCAGAAACCCTATAAGGGTTGCTATGCGATGGAACTGACTCCATGACACCTAACAACAACAATCAAATGACTCAGTTAATGAAATGAATGACCAGAAAAATGGAAGGCAAGAGAGAGAGAGAATGGATTGATTGAAAAGACAATGGGTATCTTAATTTTTTTACTATTTCTTGTGCCTAAGACAAGGCTCATAGGGAGCTCTGGTAGCATAGTGGTTATAAATCGGGCTGCCAATCTCATGGTCAGCAGTTCGAAATTACCAGCTGTTTCATGGGAGAAAGAGGAGGCTTTCTGCTCCTGTAAAGATTTACAGCCTCGGAAACCCTGTGCAGGGTTGCTATGCGTTGGGACTGTCTCCACAGCACATAACAAGACAAGGTTCATAGAGAACCATTCATAAAAATTGGAGAACTTGATCTTTCTATTTTCTGAATGTGGAGAGGAGGTGTTGAAGGAGGAGTAGAATCCCTGGGTATAACAAATAGTTAAGTGCTAGGCTACTAACTGAAAAGTTGTTGGTTTAAACCCACCAGAGGTGATTTACTTCCAAGAAAGCCAGCCATTGAAATCTCTACGAGCACATCTCTACTCTAACACATGTGGGGTCACCATGAGACGGCCTTGACTCCCTGGCAGCTGGATTTTGTGTTTGCCATATGAAAGGAACTATTGCTCTGTGATTTTTCCTTCCCTCCATCATCTGGAAGCAGCTTGTTAGAAGGTCATAGGTGGTGTGACCTTGTCATTTATTCTTCAAAGTGAAAGAGGGCCCTACTAATAATTATGCCAGACACCTGAATTAACCCATGGTCCTATGCAAACTGGGGTTTCAGGTTACCTTCATTACAATGGTCAGCAGCGGGGCTCTCCGTGAGCTCCTACAGTTTACCTCCTCCCTCCCATGCCATTTTCTTCCACCAGAATCTGGGCCCCATCCCATCCCACCAGCAATGAGCCTGGTCCATAAAGGCAGGGTCAAGCGCTCAGGGAGGACCAGGTGGGAGGAAAGCCTCCCTTGACCTCAAGTGGCTTTCCTGCCCCAAGTCAGGCTGGACACTCAGGGCTGTCCGCGGTCAGCCAGCCTACTGCTCAGCCTGGGATTTTAGCACTTACTCCATCCACTTTAGCACCGCTGTTTTCCCGGGTGCCAGCCCCGGCAGGCAGCTCTAATGGATTACTTGCATTATCTTCCTCAGCACTGCTTAAATATTGATCAGACCATTATGTAGTTAGTGGCCAGGAGCAGGGGGGTGGAAGGGACAGCAGGCAGTACTGCTTTGACCAGATGCAAGGGTTAATTACAGATTGGATAAATCTCCCCGATTTAAAAATGAAATAAACAAACACAGCCAGCTGGGAGATTAAAAGGGGACCCTTATTTACATGTAAGGATGTCTAGAGCCGCCCAATCTAGGTTTTATTACCTTCCACTGCCTCCTTTGATTTTCTGTCTGCTCCCTTCCCCTACCTGCAAACCTGTGGGCTGCCTGAACCTTAAAGCAGCTTCTAATTAAAAAAACCTACTTACAGTTTTTTGCTCCTCAAGCAGCCAGTGTGTGGGAAAACCCAAGCCCTCCTAGAAACAGAGTCAACATTGGCTTCATAACAGAAGTTCTAAAGGTAACTCCAGGGCTGGCACTGTGAAATATTGTTCATTATAACGAAGCAGCTGAGATAATGCTGTTTTCTAATTCCCCTTTCTCAGTCAGAAATTAAATAAAAAGTCATGTCTAAATTACAAGCCTGGATTGAAATCAGACGCGGACCCCATACAGCTCACTCATGATCTATCCTTCCCACGTCTTACAGCCATTAAAAAACATGATTGTTGTCTCTCTTTTCTCTCTCTCTCTCTCTCTCCCTCCCTTTTCTTTTAGGCCATTTACATTTGTTCTGAACTCTCACTGTGCTTTATGTGAATGTCTTCAAAGTGCCACTGCACATAATAAGACAATCACAAAAAACTTTAGATTAAGAAATAAACAACAAAGTAGGACTGTGAACTCCAAATTCAGACATCTACAAATCCCAAACACCAGTTGCTGTTGAGTCAAATTTGACGCATAGTGACCCCAGGTGTACAGAGTAGAACTGTACTCCAAAGGGTTTTTTCAAGGCTGTGTGGGACCTTTCAGAAGCAGATCACCAGACCTTTCTTCTGAGGTGCCTATAGATGGTTTTGAATCACCAACCTTGCAGTTAGTAGTCAAGCATTTAACTATTTCCACCACTCAGGGATTCCCAGAGGCTCTCTAACTTGGTTGTTTCTCCTGGCCCTCTAGTTTGCTCACTTCCCCATACACAATCTTCTGGGGTGAGGCTGACTGGTTGAAGAGGGATCATTTGTCATTCACCACATGCAAAAATAGCCTGTTTCTTTGTTGTTGTTGTTCCTGGTGACCCCATGCGATGGAGTAGAACTGTCCCACATGGTATTTTCGGCTGTATAATCTTTATGGACGGACCTCTGGTAGCATAGTGGTTACGAATTGGGCTGCTAATCTCATGGTCAGCAGTTCGAAACTAACAGTTGTTCCGTGGGAAAAAGATGAAGCTTTCTGCTCCTGTAAAGATTTACAGCCTCAGAAATCCTGTACAGGGTCGCTATGAGTCTAAACCGACTCCACAGCACACAACAACAACAACAACAACAATCTTTACGGAAGCAGACTCCCACAGAACCAATGGGTGGGTTTGACCTGCCAACCTTTCGGGTTAGCAACTAAGTGCTAAATTGTGATGCTACCAGTCCTTTTTCTGTTTTGGTTTCTGTAGTTGTCAAATGCCACCAAGTTGGTTCCGACTTACATCCACCTTGTTAAGCGTTTCCAAGGAGCAGCTATTGGGATTGAACCACAAGCCTTTCGGTTAGCAATCCAGTGTTTATCCTACAGGGCCACATCTGAGCTCTGTTTCTGTAGCCCCCCCCTTTTTTTTTTTTTAGCAAAAATGCCCCTTGGCCAAGATGAAAATGTAGGACTGGCTAGTAAAGGGAAATTAAAGAATACTTTGTTGGTGTTAAGTGCTGTCACTCGTAGCAACGCCGTATTGGGTTTCCGAAGAGCGGCTGGTGGGTTTGAACCACCGATTTTTCAGTGACAATCCGGTGCTGGTCCTACAGTACCATATGCCTATGCACCTGTAGTATCTTAACTGAACATTTATTTGACTCAACACTGAAGGAGGAGAGGAAAGGAACATCGCCCAAGCTCAAAAAATTGGTACTGAATATAATTATTTTTCTTTTTTAATTTACTGAACAGCATCATTATGAACTATTTCTATTTGGGTAAGTTGTTGTTGTCAGGTGCCATCGAGTCAGAACCGACTCATAGCGACCCCATGCATAGCAGAACGAAACAGTGTCCGATCCTGGGCCAATCTCACTACCACCGCCACACTCAATGCCATCAATGAGGCCACCAGGCCGATCCATCTCGTTGGGGGTCTTCCTCTTTTTCTCTGACCCTCCATCTTACCCAGCATGACATCCTTTTCCAGCGACTGTTCCCTCCTGACAATATGTCCAAAGTATGAGAGATGAAGCTTAGCCATCTTGGCCTCCAAGGAGCCTTCTGGCTGCACTTCTTCTAAAATGAATTTATTGGTTCTTTTGGCAGTCCATGGCACTTTTAGTATTCTCTTCCAACACCACAACTCAAAGGCATCAATTCTTCTACGATCTTCCTTATTCACTGTCCAGCTTTTGCATCCATATGAGGTTATTGAAAATACCATGGCTTGGGTCAGGCGCACCTTAGTCCTCAAGCTGACATCTCTGCTCTTCAATACTTTAAAAAGTTCCTGTGCAGCAGATTTGCCCAGTGCAATACGTCGTCTGATCTCTTGATTGCTGCTTCCATGAATGTTGATAGTTGAGCCAAGAAGAATGAAGTCCTTGACAACTTCAATCTTTTCTTCGTTGATAAGAATGTTGTTTATTGTCCAGTGGTGAGGATTTTTGTTTTCTTGACATTGAGATGCAATCCATACCAAAGGCTGTGCTCTTTGATCATCATAAGTAAATGTTTCAAGTCCTCTTCACTTTCAGCAAGCAAGGTTGTATCATCTGCATATCGCAGGTTGCTAACTAGTCTTCCTCTAATCCTGATGCCACACTTTCTTCATAGAACCCAGCTTCTCGTATTATTTGCTCAGCATACAGGTTGAATAAGTATGGTGAAAGAACACAACCTTGTCGCACACCTTTCACAATTTTAAAACATTCAGTAAGTTGCTTCCTATCAATTGATGATATGATATGAACTAAGCACCTCTTATGTGCAAGAACTGTGCAGGAATAAACCAGAAAATGTTCTTCTAGAACCCTGCAATTCTCTGGCCAGGACAAGGACACATGGAGATTTTTCAAACTCACTGTGTGAGTTCAAGGCTGCCTGGTGGCAGAGACCCTCTGTACACCAGGAGTTCAAAGGAAATAGTTTCTGGGGCCATATTTGTCAGATAGGACTTGGTGGAAGAGAATGGCTTAAACTGAGATTTTCAGACCAGGTACACTTTAAATATGAGAACAAAAGATGTAAAATCCCTCCAGAAAGGAGGGACGCATGAGCAAAGGTGTAAGGATAGGGCGTGCAGGACGTTTGAAGGCACAGCAAGCAGATGGGGTTGGTATGAGCAAGAAGGTATACATTGGGGAAAAGGAAGAAAGAGGCAGCCATCATCTATTCATCCATTCATTCAGTTAACAAATATTTACTGAGCACCTACTATGTTCCAGGTACTCTTCTAGGCATCAGTTTGGAGTTAGATTACAGCAACTTTGAAATCCAGCTAAGTCTGAGCCTTTCTAAATAGCATGGGGAGGTGTCAGGGAGACTAGACATGAGGAGACAGAGTAAAGGAAGACTGAACAGGTCCCAGCCATTGGTGGGATGTAGACAGGAGACAGAGAAGACAAGAACAACTCACAAGGCCCCGAATATTAGGTGGTAGATCTCTGGACAATGTCTCTTCCTCTCAACTATCCTCCTAAACACAGCCTATGGAGCAAGGTAAGGCCTACAAAGGCAAGCCTTTGTGTGATACCAGGAATGACTTTCATACTCTTCTTGGGGATCCTACCTATAGATTTCAGTCCTAACTTGGACACCTACAATCTCTGTGGCTTTGGGCAGTTCTAATGGCATCTTTGGAGTACTGGTGTGGTGCTGTGGGTTAATGCACCAGACTGCAAAGCTGTTTGAACTGAAAGGTTGGTGGTTCAAGCTCACCAGCTGCTCCTCGGAAACCATATACAGGGTCGCTACGGGTTGGAACCGACTCGATGACACTTCACAATAACAACAACAATGGCATCTCTAAGCCTCAATTCTGAACTTTCGAAGTGGAGATAAAAATAATGTCCACCACCGTGAGAGTTGTGAAGATTAAATGAGTTAATATACATAAATATATGATCATACTACTTGTCAACAAATGAGGCTAGGATGACATATGGCTGTCCTCTAGTCTCATTCCGTTAGACTTTCTGTTTCTATGATTTCCATGGATTCTGTTTCCAGTTACTCTTGGGAGCAATCAGCTCCAAGACACCACCAACCTCTTATTGCTGGGTACTGTTGCTGATTATCCCTACCAGCTTCACCAGGACATCTACCGCAAAGCTTGTGCCTCCCAACCTTAGGAAGATGCCTAGAAACATGATGGTCTTTCCCTCTATTCATGAAAAATCAACCCAGACTCCTCCCTGCCTAGCTGCCGATCTTTTTCCTCCCTGGACTCTTAGAGCATTTATCATCTAAGTTACTCATTTGTTTGTGTAACTGTATTGAACCACATCTGATTTTCTGTTTTGTGAATATACTTCTCATGTGGAAGTAACTGATGAAGAATTGAAGTTCAAAAAAAGAGAAGGAACTTGGTTATCAATCAGGGAGTCATGAATGAATTGCAGTTATATGGGATTTTAATGTTCTTTAGAAATGAGGATGGTGAGACTTTGGCTCACTTACCTTAAACAGGTCACTAGGAAAGACCAGTCTCTAGAAAAGTGTGTCCTTTTCTAGTAAAGCAGAGGGTCCACGAAAACAAAGGAAACCCTCGAGAATATAGCTTGATTCAGTAGTTTCAACAAGGGGTGAAAATATATTAATGATCATGAGGAAGGTCCAGGACTGGGTCAGCCTTCATTCTGTTATACAGAAGGTCACCATAGGTAGACAGCAATTGGATGACCACTAACAGCTACCACAATGTAGGATCTGACCCTTTGGGCCTTAAGACACTGGGGCAAGGCCTGTGGAAGTCAGAGTAACTGGAGGTGGTCTCCTGTGGCCATAAGCACCTTCTCTGATTTCTCAGAAGACCGCCCATAGTTGTGGGGTCTGCTGGCAAAGTTGTGGTCCCCAAAGACAGTGAGCCTGATTAGCAGTGTTTAACCCATGCTGCTTTGCAAGTTACAATGAGATAGCTCAAGGAGGTCCTCTACCACCTACATCTATTGCAACAGGCAGCTGCAAGCCCCACTGCCCACCATCAGGAAAAAGAAGTCTGGAGCCGTTCACGTACCAGGGGCACCATATGCAGCCCAAAGTGTAGCAATCCAAGGAGAGAAAGGGCAGAGAGGCCATGGAAGGTCTAATGCCAGACACAGTGGCAGGCAATGATCCAGAACAGGGCATCATATATGTCAGATGCTCCCATCTGTTTGCAGGGGTTGTGTCCTTGAACTGACATCCAAGCCAGCTGCTGAGTGGCTGCCCCAACAACACACCTGCAATTAGAGTCTCATCATTCTTTTGAATTCTTGATGTGAGTAAGTTCAATTGGACTTGAAATCCATCTGCATCATCACAAAAACTTTCAACACTACATTTGTCAATGAAAGAAAAAGAAGAGCTGTTAAATTCTTTAAATATAATTTCAATGGTTATGAATCTTTGATGATTCTAAAAATGGCTTTAAATTTTTCATCACCTACTTGTGCAAAAAAAGTTTCTTATCAAGGATGACCACCAAGAGTCTGTAGAGATCATCATTAAGAAAGTGTTGATCAGACTACAATGGGTGTAGCCATTTCAAGAGTCACCCTTGATATACAATTCTCTTCATGGAAAAAAGCAAGCTCAGACTTCTTATTAAAACTAAGAATATGTTTATATCAATTCAATATATAGTATCTTTCTTAATATAGTCTATTTTATTTTATGTTCATATAATATAAAGAAAATCTAATAACCTTTTTTCCCCAAAGTCCCATGTAGACATCTATGCTCCTCACACTCCAGTGTACACTACAGATCTCTTCATTTTCCATATATGTACTGACTTTCAGAGGTTGGGAAGCTCTGCTCTAAGGTTTAGTGCTTGATCTGCCATTTGAGCCTGAGTACCAGTTGGCTGCCCCTTTACCATTGCATAGAGAACAATGTGCCCAGAAAGCTTCCTCCAGACCCAACTGAATGGTCTTCAGGGATTCATAGATGGTACCTTATGACACTGAAGAGATTCTCCTTAGACTTGTTCCCCCAGAACTGTCTTCCTTCCCTTGTGGGTGTGTCTAGGACTGAGAACCAGGAATAAAGAATGTGTATATGGATATGGGGGTGGAAGGTGGGGAAGTACAGATCCCAAATTGGGGAAAAAAACAACAAACTCATTGATTTACCCATTCCAACACTACCTCTTCAATTCTGCCAGAAGGATCTGATTGCCACTACTAACTGCAAGGTCAGAGGTTCATACCCACCAGCCACCCCTTAGAAACCCTATACAGAGTCACTATGAGTTGGAACCAACTTGATGGTACTTAACAACAACAAATCTTTCAAAGCCTTGTACCCAAAATAATTGGCTGATGTACAACCATTTTAAGAGGTAGCATATGATTAAGAACCGATGGTATTGAAGGAAGAAGTCCAAGATATATTGAAGGCACTGGCAACCGACAAGACTCCAGGGACTGACAGAATACCAGCTGAAATGTTTCAACAAGCTGATGAAGTGCTGGAATTTCTCACTTGTTTATGCCAAGAAATTTTGTTACCTGGCCAACCGTTTGGAAGAGATTCATATTTGTGCCCATTCCAAAGAAAGATAACCCAATGGAATGGCAAAATCATCAAACTATATTATTAATAACACTTGCGAGTAAAATTTTGTTGATGATTATTCAAAAATAGTTACAACAGTGCAGCTACAGGGAGCTGCCAGAAATCCAAGTCAGATTCAGACGAGAACATGGAAGGAGGGATATCATCGCTAACATCAGATGAGTCTTTGTTGGACACAGGGAATACAAAAAAGACCCCAGGCTCTGAAAAATGAGTCTAAAAACCATGGGAGTTACAGTATTGCATGAGGAACAGGAGTGTTCACAATAGAAGCTTCCAGTGAAATAAGACTTCCAGGTGGAGGGCCTCCAGGAAGAAGAGAATCTCTCCTGCCAATGGAAAGGAAGTTAATTAAGACATTCCAACATACAGCAATTCAATTGCCATGGCTCTTTTGTTGGTGGTGTTGTTAAGTGCTTTGAACTTTGGTTTGACCAGTAGCGACCCTGTAAAGGGTTTCCAAGGAACATCTGGTAAGCTTGACCCGCTGACTTTGCGGTCCACCGCATTAGCCCACAGCGCTTTTTTTAGGAAACCTATAAGTCAGGAGGAGTGCTAATGTGGTGCTGTAGGAATAAGCATTGGACTGCTAACCACAAGGTTGGCAATTCTAACCAACTAGCCAATCTTTGGAAACCCTATACCGGGTTGCTTTTAGTCCGAACTGACTCAACAGCACTAAAGAGCAGTAGCAACATAACAGGAAATAGGAAGGAATTGTCCAAATCCCATTTCTCTCTGGAGCTATGTTTTGGATACTATATGTTTGAGAATCCACCAGCTCATTCACCAGCAAACAAAGATATACACCTTTGTGTGTAATCTTGCATTGGGCTAATCTGCTGCAAAAGACCTTTTTTTAAAGTATTAAAAAGAAAAGATGTCACTTTAAGGATTAAGGTGTGCCTGACCCAAGCCATGTTATTTTCAATCACCTCATATGCATGTGAGATCTGGACAATAAATAAGGAAGACAGAAGAAGAATCACTGCCTTTGAATTATGGTGTTGGTGAAAAATAGTAACTATACCATGGACTTCCAGAAGAATGAATAAATCTATCTTGGAAGAAGTATAGCCAGAATGTTCTTTGGACAGGGATGACACATAGTTTAGATGTGTTAGCAGTAGTGGCCAGTAGTTGGAGAAGGACATCATGTTTGGTAAAGTAGAGGGTTAGTGAAAAAGAGGAAGCCCCTCAATGAGATGGATGGACACAGTGGCTGTAACAGTGGGCTCGGGCACAGAAATGGTTACTAGGACTCCGCAGGACCAGGCAGGGTTTCCTTCTTTGTATATAAGGTCATTCCAAGCTAAACCTGACTGGGCAGCACCAGACAACATCAACATGCAATCTATGTGTGCAGCTCTGATTACAAGCTTAGGAGGAAACCTTAGAAGCAGATTAAAAACTTTAAAGGTATGGGTACTTTTAAGGCTTTTAATAAAAGTTTTCCACATTCATCTGTAAAAGGCTGTGCCCAGGTACAGTGTATCATCAGAACCACTATTTCATTACACTTTTAAATACACGATACAGTCTGTATTAACCCTCTCCTAGTTTGATCACCGGAGTTCTGGTGTAGGGTCGTGGGCTAATGCGTTGGACTGCAAAGTCGGTTTGAGCCACAAGGTTGGTGATTCAAGTTCACCAGCTGCTCCTTGGAAATACAGGATTGCTATGGGTCGGAACTGACTTGACGGCAGTTAACAGCAACGACAAAGTTTAATAATTAAAAATTAGAATCATATTGTTGGAATTTATATCACCTTGATAACTAATAAAGTAGACCTTCTTCACAAGACTGAGCCATTCCGTAAACTTCCCATTAAGTTTCTTTACATGCTTGCCTATTGGGTTGCTTGCCCTGTATTATTTATTTGTAAAGGTTTGTTTTCATATTCTAGCATCATTAATCCTTTACTATATGTTACAACTAGGGAGTGTGGTGGCTCTGTAGGATAAGCACAGGACTTTGAGCCCACCAGCTGTTCTGAGGGAGACAGATAAGGCTTTCTGCCCCCTAAAAGATTTACAGGGTTGCTATGAGTCGGAACTGACTTGTCAGCAGTTAACAACAACAATATGTTACAAATAATTCTTCCATTTCTTAAGAGATATGACTCCTCCCTCTCCCTGCCTCCAACATTGGAAATGAATACATAATAATTCATTTATGTATTCTATACATTTATTTATTCTATACATTATTCATTTATTCTATACAGGGTCGCTATGCTTCGGAACTGACTTGTCAGCAGTTAACACCAATATGTTACAAATACTTCTTCCTGCCCCCAACATTGAAAATGAATTAACCTTTATTAAGACTTTAGTTCAAGCTAGGTGTTCCTGGGTATGCAGAATAGTTACAGCATGTCACCTCTTTTCTGGAAATTTACAATCAAGTTAATCTAGTTGAGGAAATTAGTCATAAATGCATCCATGACGTGTTGATAACAATATAAGCCTTCAGGAAGCGGGAGGACTTGAGCTGGACCTCCTTGAGGATGAGGACAGTTCTAGAAGGATGGAAAGGGAGGAGGGGTGAGGCATTCCAGTAGGTGAAGGAAGTGAGCTCAGGCACAGTGGTGAAAGTGCTAAGGCAAGCCTGAGGAAGCCTGAAGAATCCAGTGTGGATGGTGCAGGTCCATGTGGGTGGGCAGTGGGAGATCAGTTCAGCTGGGAAAGGTCTCAAGTGCCAGGGCTTCCCTTTGGCACTGACTCCCAGAGGCGATTTCCACCCCCTGGGTAAGCCAAGCAAGAGCCTTTGTCTCTGAGTCCTTCCAATGTGTGTGCATGCAGAGTACGTTCTATTCTTTTATGATGGCTGTTATTTGTCTGAATTGATTAGCCTTTCTGTGTGGGAGCCATCTGCTGTCTGTCAACCTCCTTTCCTCACCAGCATGTTAATTTTAATATAATAGTATGGCACTTGGAGTCTGCTGAGTCGTTTGGATGCCGTGAATCCCCCACATTCAAATCAGAATTGGATTGAATGCCATTCCATGCTGTTCCCCACTGCCTTCTCTCTGGGTCAACATCATCTACAGTGAATCATGATCAGAATTATTTGGGGCTTCTCAGTACATCCTGCACTGTCTCCTTTCTTCTGGCCACAGGATGGGCATTTGATCCTGGCCTGGTCATTATATATTTCCTTGGATATAGGAATTGGTCCAGATGCTCATGACTCAAGAGGCCTGTGAGTTAGAGAAGTTCTCTTTCCATGGAGTTGTGAAGGTGGAGGTATGTAGTTTTGAAGCTATTGACGGTCATTCTTGTCAGCATGTAGAGAGAGGTGAACAGAAACAGGCAAAGACAGAGGAGCCCTTGGCTTCCCATGTCTCCCTTCCTCTCTAGGAACTACCTTAGTTCCTTCCCAGCTACAAGTTTCTTGACATTTCTCTTTGCTGAAGCTAAGTTGAGCTGTATTCCTGTCGCTCACCATACAGAGATGCTTGAATATATAGTATCACAATCAATCTAGTTGACCAAATCAAATATGTGGGAGTCTTCATAAATCTTCTTTCTCTTTTACCCCCAAGTCTAAACAATTACCAAATTCTGTTGATTCTACTTCTAAAACGTGTTTTCATTTCATCCACTTTCTTCCCCAATTACCTCTTATTTGGATTATTGCAACAGCTTTCTAACTTACCTCCCTAGACTATTATTGTCCCTTCCAAATCTGTCTTCCATAACGTTGCTGGAATGATCTTCCCAGAACTCAACCTAGCTTCAAAATATTCAGAATTTATTCATAGCCACAGGATGGGCATTTGATCCTGGCCTGGTCATTATATATTTCCTTGGATATAGGAATTGGCCCAGATGAGACAAATCCAAACTCCTAAGCATAGGATATTAGTCTTTCTCCATCTAGCCCACTCTACTTCTTCAGTCCCAACTCCTAATGCAATCCACCCTCCAGCTCTTCCATGCCACCAAGCTTTTGCCCACGTTCTCACCCCTGGCTAGAAGGCCCTTCCCAACTTTGTTCTTCTGACCCTCAGCTCTCACTGCACTTTCTCTGTAGACTGTTCACAGCCCCACCCATGACAACAAGAAGAATTCACGGCACTTTGATATTTGAGCCAATGATGGGGAGACGCGACAGCTGAGTGATCAAAAGCATGGATTATGAGTCAGCTGACCTTAGCTTGAGTCCCGATTCTCACCTCTACTAGGTATGAGGACTTAGGCAAGGCATTGAATCCTTCTAAGACTCATTTTCCTCAGTGACAAAGTGGGGGAAGTAAAGTAGAGCAGTTGTAAAGATGAAATGAGAAAAGTAGGCACAGTTATCAGATGGAAATAGAAGACAGTTAATAAATGATAGCTCCAATTGCTGTATTAATAAATTTATGTTATCAGTATATGAATCTACGTATCTTCATCACCAAAGCGCCTGAAGACTGTTAACCCTTATTCTGCTCTGTATCCATGGCACCTAATACAGTGTCCATCACATAGTAGGCACACAATGACTACTCATTTCTTTGAACTTACTGCTTGGAGTAGGGGTGAGGAAGGGCTGCTGTGGTTCTCCCATTGCTACTGGGATTCTGTATGACTCATGACCCATGCCACGGCATTTTCAGTCACCTCATATGCACGTAAAATGAGGTGGAAGGTCAAAGAAAAATTGACGCCTTTGCATTATGATGTTGATGAAAATTATTGAATATACCATGGACTGCCAGAAGAATGAACAAATCTGTCTTGGAAGAAATACAGCAGGAACTCTCTTTGGAAGCAAGGCTGGTGAAACTTCATCTCATGTACTTTGGACATGTTATCAGAAGAAACCAGTCCCTGAAGAAGGACATCATTCTTGGTAAAGTAGAGGGTTAGAGGAAAAGAGGAAGACTCACAAAGGTATTCAGTGGCCGCAATGATGGGTTCACACATAGAAGCGATTGTGAGGATGACACAGAGCTGTTCATGGAGTCGCTGAGTCAGAACCCACTCAACAGCACCTCATAACAACAACAATGTGCCTCAAAACTGATTCATGATAGGGTCTCCGTTGGAAATAATTCAGAAATATCAATCAAACTGTTGTTTCTAAGTGCTATCAAGTCAGTTCTGTATAGGGTTTTCAAGGTGCGGCTGGTGAATTTGAACCGACCTTCTGGTCCTGTGCATTAGCCCACAACACCACATCAAAACTCCTAATATGTTGTTGTTGTTTAGTGCCATCGAGTCAGTTCTGACTCATAGTGACCCTGTGTAGGGCTCCCGAGGAGCAGCTGGTGAGCTTGAATTGCAGACCGTGCAGTTCAAACCGACCTTGCAGTCTAGCACATTATCCCACAGGGACATAAATATCAGTTACCTAGTACAAAAATGTGAGCCATGAGGTCAGCAGTTCGAAACTACTAACTATTCCGTTGGAGAAAGATGAGGCTTTCTGCTCCCGTAAGGATTTACAGCCTCAGAAACCCTGTACAGGATTGTTATGAGTCAGAACCGACTCCACAGAGCATAACAACAACAAATATAAAAATGCAATGGATTGTGCAAAATTCCTTTCCCCATTCTGTTTCACTAACTGAACTGAGGTTTTGATCAGTTTCACTTTTTACAGTAAGTGGTCCTACTCTCAATTCATAAATAATTGGGATTCCGGTTGCTGCTGCTTGGCCTGCTGATGGGCCTGTGACCCAGTACTGGCAGAGAAGAGGGAAGTTCTCAGTGGGGCTGTTCAAAAACGTTTCTTTGTTCTCACAGAGATAGTCCCCTTTCCTCTACTCCACATGGTCCTGTCTGAAAATGATGCCTTGGATGTTGGCACTGCTATCTGGTAACCATGAGGGAAGCCCACTAAGATGGCAAGGCAGAAAAACGGAAAGAACCTGATTCCTTAATGGCAGTATGAAGCTATAGAATTAGCCAATCCTAGAGCAGCTCTGCCCCAGAAGTTCTGGCTTTATGAGACAACAAATCTGTCTTGGTGTTCAAATCAGTCGAGCTAAAGTTTTCTATTTCTTAGACGCAAAAACACCCTGGCAGATTCAGATAAGTTCACAGTCACCCTCCTTCCATGTCCCTGTTCATTTGCTCTCTGAAGTCACATAATGGTCTCACTTCATGCCTTCACAGGTGCTGCTTCCCCTTTAAAGTGTGCACAACCCATCTTCCGCTCCCTTTTCCCTGGCTTTGGAGCCTAGGTGTTTTGCACTCAGCTGCTAACCTGAAGTGGACAGTTCGAACCCACTCCGTGGTGTCGTAGAAGAAAAGTGCTGGTGATGTACTTCTGTTAAGATTACAGTCAAGAAAAACCTATGGGCAGTTCTGCTCTGAAACGTATCTGTAACATCATGAGTTGGATTCAACAGCAACTAGCAAGGACCAAGTTTATTTACCACAGAAACTTGATTCACCCTTTCTGAAGACTAGACATGAGGATAGAATCATAGTTCCTCTTAAAGGTACTCCATGATTCCTCCAGAGTAACTTTGCTAAACCCCTCTTGCGCTCCTCTCCTGAAACCCATTAGCACTTTGTGTGCTTGTTTATCTCATTAAATCATCATCACTGATCTTGCTGCTCTCTCCAACTACAGTGACAACTCCTTGGTTGATGAGACTAAACTTAATCTTCTTTGATCTCCTTATGCCTAACACAGTGTCGAGAATGGGGATAATAAGCACCCAATAAATGATGGACAGATACATGGAGGATGCACAGCCTCTACGTCCATAGGCTCACAAACTTGTCAGGGACATCATAATAACAGGACTGAACGAGCTCTAGAGCAAGAAAGAATGATATCACATTGTAAGGTGTACGGACTTCTTACCAATTAGAGATGAGCACATTAGCACAAGTTTAATGCATCATTACATGATATTAAATTAACCAAAATAAATAAAACTTATAAAATCCATCTGGGTGGACTGTGGGGAAATAGCGTGCCTATGTGCTGTCGGTGGCATTGTAAATTGGTTCAATCTGTCTGGAGAGCAATAGGGCAATCTGTAACAAAAGCTATAAAACTGTTCAGACCCTTTGACAAAGTAATTCCACTTTAGGAAATATACCCTAAGGAAATAACCCAAACCAAAAAAAAAAAGTAATTTATACAGAGATCTGTATAGCAACAGTACTTAGGATAGAGAAAAACTAGGGACAACCTAAGCTCTAATTGCACAGCAACATTAGCAGATGTTGGCATTGTAGGTAGCAGTGAAAATTAGCTATGTCCACATATGTAAATGTATATGTGAAATGGTGACAAGTGAGATAGCATAAAGAAACACTCAGCACACTCATTAAAACAATTCAAATCTTATGTAAAATGGCATACCCATTATTACGGAAAGATCTAAAGAGAAATACGAAATGGTTTAATGATCATTAGGTACTTCTGTTTTCAAGAATTCAATCTTCATACTCTAACATTCATGTATGTTACCTAAGTACCCAGAGTACAGACGTCTGTTGGTCTCCAAGTCCTGTCAGCAAAATATTGTCAATATACTGAATCAACACAATGTCATCTAGGAGAAAGAGATGGTTAAATATCTCTGCAGATTAAGTTGTAAGTAACACAGAGATGGGAAGATAGAGCAATAAAGTGTACTGCAAGCCTTGTCAGGTGAAAGAAAACAAGGTCTTCTCATTGCAAATTTTGTAAAAAGCACTAGTCCTAGCAATCGTAGCAGAGTCAGTGTCAGGAGTTGGGTTGATTTGCTCCAGTAAAGAGACCATTTTTGGAATAGCCATAATTGGAATTCATCACGTTTACAATAATCTTCTGTCACTTTCTGCACTGGACAGTTGTTTAAATGGGATTGTGATAAGAATGACCATACCTGTGCATTTCAAGTCTTTGATAGCGTCCATGATACCCCCAGAGATAAGATATTGCTCTGGAATTACCATTTTGTTAGGGCTAAGACTTGACACTTTTTGAAACCCTAAAAGATCTGGTGTTTATTTGTTTGTTTTGATAATGTGGAAAGGTTTTTAGAAGACTGTTCATATTTTTCCATGGAAGAAACCTCATAATCAATTAGCCATTCCACAGATTCCATGGATCCAGACCATCTTGACTACCATTCTAGCCACCTGCCTGCTGAGTAGCCATGCAGAATGAGACACCAACTTTCTTACCTAATAACCAGTCTCACATTTTTTTTTTTTTAATGAATAGAAGCACAATAATGTGCCAGGTTAAAAGCATTTCCAAATTCCTTTACAGTTAGGTTGTATGTATGTTATGTGTGTGACTTTGTTATTGTTGTTAAGTGCGGATTCCAACCATAGCGACCCTTTATAGGGTTTCTGAGGACAGCTGGCGAGTTTGAGTCACTGACCTTGCAGTTCAAACCCATCCTTGAGGTTGACTGCTTATCCTATGGTGCCACATGTTGTTGTTGTGAAGTGCCGTTGAGTCGATTCCGACCCATAGAGACCCTGTATAGGGTTTCCAAGGAGCAGCTGGTGAGCTTGAACTACCGACCTTGCAATTCAAACCACTTTGCAGTCTGATGCATTAGCCCACAGCGTCACACCAGGACTCCATGGCGTCACATAGATTCTACCAAATCAGACAGATCTGTGAAAGCTGGATTTGGAAGTGGGCAGAATGAGGAGAAGGTTAAATGTAGTACAGCTTGATGCTCTGGCAAGTTCAAAGGTGGGACAGCCACTCATCCATGGTGAAAGTGGCAGGGTTCTTGTCTCCAATCCTGAGTGCTACCAGTGCCAAGTAGCGGTGACATGTCACTAAAGCATCACCACAGCCCCAGGCTTTCTCCATACTAACCTCTCTTTCCAAAGGCATCGGTGTGACACATCATAACCTTTTATGGAATCCCTTTTCTGCTTAAACCAGCCAGCATTTGCAATTAAGAGCATTAAATAATATATGTGCCACCCCTCCTCTGGAGGTTTTGAAAGTGTCACTTTGGTCTCCTTCCCTGGGGATCCTGGTATCCCAGTGAAATCAGCAATTGCATTTCAACTATAGCACTCCCAACAAAAAGATAGCAGCCTCTATGGTCCTCCTCAGAAATGGTGACGGTCCCTATTATGGTCCTCCTCAGTGCCTTGGTTTTAAAACAAAACAAAGCATCTTCTAGAGTTAAAAGTAACAGAGGTAAATATTGTTTCAATACATGATACGGCAACAACAGTGGTCTATGCATGGGCAGACGTGCCGCTGGTTGAGTGAATGTGGGAGGAATGGGAGCGTGCTCACAGATGGATATAGGCTGGACACAGGATGTTTGTACGTGGGCATTTACCTTTGATGCAAGTACATCCCATAAATGTGGTGGAGTATACAGGGTCAAAGTTATGAAATCTTCTTGGTGGTGGTGGTGGTGGTGGTGGCTGTGTGCCATGGAGTCGGTTCCAACTCATAGTGACCCTATACAAAGTTTCCAAGGCTGTAAATCTTTACGGGAGCAGAAAGCCTCATCTTTCTCCTGCGTAACAGCTGGTAGTATCTAATTGCTGACCCTAAGGTTAGCAGCCCGATTCATAACCACTACGCTACCAGAGCTCCTTATGACCTCATCAAATACCTTGGGGAAATAAGTGGCAGGATCTGGGGACCTAGAACCATTGTCTCAGGGTTGCCCAGTTCAGCTGGCATAACAGTTTACCAAGACAATGTTCTACATCTTGCTTCAGTAAGCAGTGACTGGGGTCTTAAAAGCTTGTGAGCAGCCTTCTTAGGAGCAACTATTGATCTTTCCCTCTCCAGAGTAAAAAAAGAATGATGAAAATGAAAGACATGTGGAAGGAGTCGGTTCAATGGACTAATGGACCACCAGTTGGTACAACCCTGAGACCAGAAGAACTGGACAGTGCCTAGCTATCACTACCAACTGCTCCGAAAGGGATTGTATTAGATGATACTGGAAGAGTAAGAGAAAAATGTAGAACAAAACTCAAAATTGTTAAAAAAGATCAGGCTTATTGGTCAAATTGAGACTGGAGGGACTCCCAGCACTCTGGCTTTTAGCTACCCTTCAGTTCTGGAAATGAACTCGTGGCTCAATTTTCAGCCAAACAATAGGTCCATAAGGAAAGCAATGACTCTGGGGAGTATGCACACCTTAGAACAATTATAACCACTTAAGAGCAAAAGAAAGCATTTGCCCTAAGACAATTTCTGAAGGGTTAGGAAGGAAAGAGGAGTGGAAACGGAAACCTTAAGGAAGAAGTGGAATGAATGCTACTTTGTGGGGACTGCATCCAATGACATGAAAAAAAAAATGTGTATAAATTGTTGAATGGAAACCTGATCTGCTTGGTAAACTTTCACCAAAATCAAAATAAAAAGATTTGTTTGGGTTTGGTTTTTAAAGCATCTTCTAGGACCCTCTTAGGGGATATAGTTTAGGAGTAGGAGAGAAGGCTTCACATGATAAGTTTATATCAAGCTCCCTATCTACCTACATATTTTTCGTCTTTACATCAAGGGTTTTCTGGCATCCGTTATGAGATGAGCTGCTAACCTCAAGATTCGAAACTACTAACTGTTCTGCAGGAGAAAGATGATGCTTTCTGCTCCCATAAAGATTTACAGCCTCGGAAACCCTACACAGGATCACTATGAGTTGGAACTGACTCCACAGCATACAACCACCACCACCACCATGGGCCATTATACGAAGAAGAATGTGGAATCAGGATTAGAGGAAGTCATTAACAAACTGCCATATGCAAATGGTACAACCTTGCTTGCTGGAACCAAGAGGACTTAAAATACTTACTGATAATGATCAAAGTATGGATTGGTAAGTAAGTTTTCTTGTTAAAGAAAACAAGAATCCTCACAACCAGACCAAATAGCATCATGATAAATGGAAAAAAGACTGAAGTTGTCAAAGACTTCATTTTGCTTGGATCCACAATCAACACTCATGGAAGCAGCAGTCAAGAAATCAAACAACATATTGCATTAGGCAAATCTGCTGCACAGACCTCTTTAAAGTGTTCAAGAGCAAAGATGTTAGTTTGAGGACTAAGGTAAACCTGACTCAAGCCATGGTATTTTCAATAGCCTGAAATGCATGTGAAAGTTGAACAATGAATAAGGAAGACTAGAAAAGTCAATGCATTTGAGTTATGGTGTTGCCAAAAAATATTACAATTGCCACGGACTGCCAAAAGAACAAATAAATCTGTCTTTGAAGAAGTGCAGCCAGAATGCTCCTTAGAAGACTGTAAGGCGAGACTTCATCTCTCATACATTGGACATGTTATCAGGAGGGACCAGTCCCAGGAGAAGGACATCCTGCCTGGTAATTTGGAGAGTCAGCAAACAAGAGGAAGAGCCCCAATGAGATGGATTGGCACAGTGATAGAAACAATGAACTCAAATGTAACAATTGTGAAGATGGTGCAAGACCAGGAAGTGTTTTGTTCTTGAAAACCCTACAAGGTTGTTGTTGTTCAAAGCCTGGAGTCGGTTCCGACTCATTGTTGTTGTTGTTGTTATGTGCCTGGAGTCGGTTCTGACTCATAGTGACCCTATACAGGGTTTCTGAGGCTGTAAATCTTTATGGGAGCAGAAAGCCTTATAGCAACCCTGTATAGAGTTTCCAAGGAGCAGTTGGTGGGTTTGAACTGTCAGCCTTGTGGTTAGCAGTCCAGTATTTCTCCTACAGCGTCACACCAGAAGTCTATCCTATAGGGTTACTATGAGTTGGAATTGACAGCAGTGGGTTTGTCATTATTAAAATGTCAAAAATAATGAGATCAAAGGATTTTTTTCCTGAACGGCTGAGGAAAATGAATAAACTGCTCATTCACAACCACATCTGTGCTGACCCCATCTGGATGTGAATCTCCAGGACCTACCTGGACAAGTGTTCAAGACCAGAAAGTACAGAGAGTCTGTGGCCAGACTTACTTTGACTCACACCAGTCCTGGTCCGTCTGTCTATACTGTGTTCCCTTCCCAGTGGAGGGGTGAGGGCTTCCTTTCCTCTCTTGTTATTGTTGGGTGCCACTGAGTCAGCTCCAACTCCTGATGACCCCCTGTGTAGCAGCAGGATAGGATGAAACGTTGTCTGGTCCTGAAGGCTCTTTAAGATCACTGCTCTGTTTGGATCCACTGTTGGAGCTGCTAAGCCATTCATCTCACTGAGGGCTTCGCTTGTCTTTGCTGGGCCTCTACTTTACCAACCATGATGTCATTTTCTAGTCACTGGTCTTTCCTAAATTTTAAAAAACAAAACAAAAGACAGCACTTTGGCACGCTCATCTCCTTCCAGGAGCAGCCAAAGATGTATCCTGCCTTTTCATAAGCTGCCCAAATAGCAGTTTACTATGGAGGTCATGTAACTACCGCCCTCAGAGTTGTCCTAATCCTGAAAGAGGTGGGTTGGCGCCTGAAAGGAGTATAGGGACGCTGAGCAGGGACAGACCATTCCTGGGGAGGGAGGAGAGGGACAAAGCAGAACAACTGTCCAGTAAGAGTAAAGCAAGATGTGCATGTTTTATTAGGTGTAGCGTAGTGATTACGAATTGGGCTGCGAACTGCAAGGTCAGCAGTTCAAAACTACCAGCAGTTCCGTGGGAGAAAGATGAGGCTACCTGCTCCCATAAAGATTTACAGCCTTGGAAACCCTGTACAGGGTCACTATGAGTTGGAACCGACTCCACAACACATAACAACAACAACAACTACTGTAAGGATTTATAGCCTCAGAAACCCGATACAGGGTTGCTATGTGTTGGCACCAACTCAACGGCACCCAACTACCACCACCACCTTCTTTTTGTTGTTGTTGTTGTTGTTAAAGTGCCATCGAGTTGGTTCTGACCCATTAAGACCCTGTATAGTATTACCGAGAAATAGCTGGTGAGTTTGAACCACAGACCTTTCAGTTCAAACCAACTTTGCAGTCCAGCACATTTACCCACAGTGCCACACTAAAACTCCTTAAGTACACCCATATCTATTATTCCATCTATATCCATACTTTTAAAATAGTCCTTATTTGACAAATAGGGGAATAAGGACACAAAGTAAGATTGTGGACGAAGCTGTTGCTGTTGTTAAATGCTGTTGAGTCCTGTGCCAACCTGACATAGTTGTTACGCTTTGGCCTATTGTTACTGTCATGGATGGTAGCTCAACTGAAGCTCAATGCCAAGCCCATGAGTCCTTGCCTAATCCTCATCTCCTGTATCCCTCTGGCTCGGGGTTTCCAATCACCCGACAGGTATCTACATCCCCAATTCCAACATAGACACATCAGGTATCATCCTGGGAAGATGCCACCTAATTTGGTTGCTGAACATGACACTTCTTCCATCCAAGTGGCCCTTCCCTTATATCCCGGAGACTTAATTCATCCCAGATAAGAACCTGGAGCCAACTGTCTCCTAGGGGGAACCAGCTTAAAAGGGACAAAATTGCAACTCTAAGATATGACTGCATGGCGAGCCAAGAGGTCCCACGGCTCCCATTCTAAGAGGGTTACCCGTAAACTGGACTTGATCGGAATGGGTAAATAAAGACTTCACCAGCCTGTTACAGCCCAGTCAAGGACAACATCAATCTTCGAAAATCCTCAGGGAGGAGGGGGAATGGGTTAATAATCACCTGGGAGTCTCACCCATAAAAGTTGTCTGAGTCTTTAACTAAATCCCTCTCTACAAGGATATAATGTAGCATCATTAAACTGGTCTGTGACGAGCCTTTCCCCTGCAAATGTTCCAGCCCTGCCTTGCTGGACTTAAATCTGCTATGGATGTCGGCTCTGCCTTCTTAAGTGGACACAACTGTATTATGGGCTTCTGTGGTGATGTGGGGCTGCAGCGAAGCTCCATTTTATGTTCTTAAATATTCATAAGGAGCTTTACAGCATTAATATCTTAGATGGCTTACAAGAACACTTAAATACTGGGTCTTCACTTCCCTCCCTAGTCCCCAAAAGTCCCAGCCTGCTCTAATCTGTATAATGCATTGGGCCATTTTAATAATCACCCAGGGATTTATTTGGTGGTTCTGCCGCCCTGTCGCGCAGGTTGTAATTACGACCTCAGCTTCTCTTCTCGTGTGCTAATCCTGTTTGTTTCACTCACATAACAACCAGGATGGAAAAGAGCAGGTGCTGGACAGTAGCAATACACAACAACCCCAGCCTCTTCCCTTTTCTCTTCCAGCTTTCCCATGGTTCAGTGGGGTGTCTTGAGGATGTTCTTAATTAAAGAGCTGTGTTATAGCAAAAGGGGATGATTCAGGAGTGGAGAGCAGGGCCAAAGACCCAAATAAGGTCCTTTGGCACACACTGCTCAGAGCAGACAGGCTTAAAGACATGGTATAAGACTTATTGTCATGGTTTATGGAATATAATAAGCTGCTGGTTTTAACTGAGTGGGGAAGGGAGGGACTCACTGGAGTTTCATAATCCAGTTCAAACACCAGGGGCTTGGGAAATAGAGAAATTGAGTGAATAGTTAAGCACTCAACTATTAGTCAAAAGTTTGTTGTTGTTAAATGCCTTTGAATCAGTTCCAACTCATAGTGACCCTATATAGGATTCTCAAAGTTGTTTTTTTTTTCTTCATCTTTACGGAAACAGGAAGGTTAAAAGTTAGTGGTTTGAAAACGCCCCCAGAGGTGCCTTGGAAGACAGGCCTGGTAATTTGTTTCCAGAATCAGATCCTTGAATATCCTATGGTACACAGTTCTACTCTGCACACTTGGGGTCACTGTGAGTTGGAAATGACTCGAGGGCACGTCTAGAGAGATGTGGCATTATTTTATGCAGTGTCAAGTAATCTTATATAGCTGATGCAGCTTGCTTGCCCCTCGCTTCCAGGTCTAACTAAGCTCAGGGCTGGCGTTTCAGGGGGGTGGGGCTGGAGTCACCAGAAATACAGAATCCTGTGTGAACACAAGTAAACTGGACCAGACCCACGAAGTTTAGAGACCCCCAACGCTGAATAATTTCAATAGGCAGATAAGCCAAAGACACATGGGAGAGTACTAAAGCCCCTAGAGGTGAACTTAAAAACACAAGCAAATCAATACAACTCTGATTAAGAATATCTACACTCTAGGAATAAGCCTGCTGCCACCAACTGTTCTCCTTTCAAGACAACACTTCTGTGGTTCTAAGTCATGTTCATATGTCTGAGATGACAACGTTGTGTGCTAGCCTGGAGCCATAGACAGCCCTAGGCCTTGCTTTTCTCATGACACTTTGTCCTCTGCCCTTTCCCTCATACATCCCTCCCCATCCAGTCAGTCCCAGCTGAGACTGTTACTCTGACCCAGAATGAACCAAAAGGTTGAAGGTTTTGGTCTACCCAGAGACACTTGGGAAGAAAAGTCTGGCCATCTTCTTCCTAAAACTCACCCTTTGGAGCCCAGTTCTACTCTGGCACACATAAGTCAGAATCAACCCCACAACAACTCATTTTTATTCTTCTGCAGCAGAGACGGTAAAATCAACCCCCTTTAATGTCCTAGGAAGGTGAAGTCTTGCCTTCCAGGCACCCGGAGTCCTTTCCACTAAAGTGCTGATTGGAGATGGCTTTGTGGCAGCGTCAGATTTGCCTGAATAATGAGGATAGAGGTGAATGGGGCATTCATTTCACAATGGAAAAGAATAGATTGGGACAGAGGTGCTGAAGCAAAAAATAAAAAAGGTTAAGTTGTGTTCCATTCTAGGATGATTACTTGGTTTGCACGTTGAGGGGTGAGGGCAGGATTTTTACCAGGAAGTTGTAGGAAATAAGCTTGGTCAGAGACTAAGGAGGAACCTCATCCCTACATGATGGGTTAGCTGGCTTTAGCAACCTGAACACTGCAGTCACCTGTTACCTTTTGTCTAAAAGAATATGATGAAGTAGTAAAGAAAACTGACTATTTTATTTTTTGTCTTCCACTAATCTTTTTTGTGTTGTTGTTAAGTGTCTTAGAGTCGGTTCTGACTCATAGCAACCCAATATTGGGTTTCTGAGGAGTGACTGGTGAGTTTGAACTGCCAACCTTGTGGTTCAAACCAACCATGAGGTCCTGCACTTATCCTACAGTGCCATGTTGTTATTGTTGTTATGTGCCATGAAGTCCGTTCCGACTCATAGCGACCCTGTACAGGGTTTCCGAGGCTGTAGATCTTTACAGGAGCAGAAAGCCTCATCTTTCTCCTGTGGAACAGCTGGTAGTTTCAAACTGCTAACCTTGTAGTTCACAGCCCAATTCATAACAACTACACTATCAGAGCTCCTTACAGTGTCATAGGAGTCATAATTTTAACAGCATGGACTCGTCAGCCTAATCCACCTTAATTTGCTTGACTCTTCACACGCATGCATGAGAGACTCCATATCTGAAGCATTTACCAGAATGCTCCTTAGAAGCATGAATGATGAAACTTTGGTTCACTTACTTCAGACACATCATTGTTGTCATATAGGGTTTCCAAAGAGGGACTAGTTTGGCCAGTCAACCTCGTAGTTAGAAGTCTATCTGGTCCTTATCTTACAGCACCACCCCAGGACTCAGGCACATCATTAGGAAAGACCAATTACTAGAAAAAGATCTCATGTCTGGCAATGTAGAGGGTCAGCAAAAATGAGAGAAACCCTCAATAAAATGGATGGAGCCAGTGGCCACACAAATGAACTCCAGCATGAAGATGGTGGGACCAGACAATTTGTTCTGTTACACATACGATGAGGTGACCAACAGCAACTTTTACTCGCTCACATTTTCCCCTTCAAGCTCCTCAGGACACAACAAGCCATGTCTCCTTAGAGGCAAAGACAAGCGTTTCTCCCAGCACATGGCTCCTCCACAGAAATGCCCTCTACAGGTGTGCTGACCCCTCAATTCAGCTTGTTAGTATGTTGAATCCTGACAAGAACCAGAACAGGTGGGGTCATAGCAGACCCTACACAGGAAGTCTCATTTATGCCACGTTATAGTCAGAAGTTAGAAGTCCAACTCTACCACACCAGTCTGGGCTTGTTTCCCCACCTTAAAAAAAAAAAAGAAAGAGAGGGTCACAAGTTTCTCAATGCAGCAAAAGTACTTTGTTATAACATGGTGTCACCTTATAGAAGAGTCCTATACAGAGATTGCAAAGATGGCTTTATAGCCAAAGCCCCATTAACATTTAACTAATAACAACATCCAACTCCATCCAATTCATGTCAGAGTCTGGAACACACAAAAAGGTCAACTGCTCCCACAACTGACTTCTGCAGGTTCCTTGATATCCAAGCACCAAGACCCCAGACTTCCTTTAGGAGAGAGTGACTTAGAGCATCTGGAACAGTTACACAAATTTCCACAAACACTTGAAAATGCCTCAAATGTCAAATTCCACCAACACGAGAGCAGGGTGACAGGGAGTGGATGCCATGGGGCAAGGGTGACGCTGCAGCTCCGCGCTTCGGGCAGCACTGTAGCTCCCTCAACTTTACGGTATTAAAGCTAAATTTGACTAATCATGAGTCATTCTTCCTCCACTGAGCACCTGAGCACTAATTACGTGCCTGGTTAATTCAGTAATGTACACACATTGCTGAGGCGCGCCCCGCTCTCTCTTTTCCTTCACTTCACCAGATTAATGAGGGGAAGAAGGGGAATGTTGTAACAAACTGATTGCAGGATTGTTCTTTTATACCTCTCATCAAGATGACCAAAAGAGATGCTCTGAACCTTGTGGCCATCCAATTCCAAAACCATGAGAGAGGGAGGGAAATTTCCCACTGTGTCATGGGGCACAGGTGTCATTTAGCAAGCATGTAGCATAGCCCTCAGCAGCAAAGCACATGTTAGAAGTAGGAGCAGTTGACAGCCTCCAACATTGCTGAACATAAAGGGTGATGAGCGTGGGAGGAAAACTGGAGCAAGGGGACCATTCTCTGGTGTCCTGACATCACAGCTCCATTAGCAACTGCTTCCAAATGACCATCCTAGGGACACTGGTTTCCAGCATTTTGGGTAGG
This sequence comes from Chrysochloris asiatica, assembly GCF_000296735.1. Lineage (NCBI taxonomy): Eukaryota > Metazoa > Chordata > Mammalia > Afrosoricida > Chrysochloridae > Chrysochloris > Chrysochloris asiatica. The sequence goes on along the minus strand of NW_006408533.1, from coordinate 32,816,424 downwards.
AAAAAAAAAAAAAAATCAGTCTCATTGTGAGTGTTCTTGTTCCCCTATACTTCCTTCTATCCATCACCTGTATCTGTCTCATCAATATTGAGCTGAGGGTGCATTCTAGGGCTAGAGCCAAAAATTCTGAGTCCTGCTGGACCTGAAGTTAGGATAGTGACCCACGAAGACAGAAAGGAGTAGGGTGCGGTAGGAGGCTTTGCCCAGTGGGATGAGGGGAGGGCCAACATCTCAGATAGTCGGGGTACCCTAGATGGCCTGGACCTTAACTTCACCATCATGGACACAGAACTGGAGAGATGGTCCCTCTTCCTATACCACACATGCAAACCCCAAAAAAGAACAGTTGTCCTAGACATGGTTCTGACTCCTGGCAACCCCATGTGTGTCCCACAGGGTTCTCAATGACGGTGGTCTTTCAGAAAGTTCTCCAGGCGTTTCATGCTCTTTCCCTTGACAATGTTTGTTACTGAATTTATTTATAGCTTCATTTCATCTTTTTGAAAATTCTTGGAAAGTGAAGAGGAATACAGAACGCTTTTTAGTCTGGGCCTGACCTACTAGAAATAGCCCTGACTACTGTCCCATGTCCCTCAATTCTGACCTCTCTACATGTGACCTGCTCACCCCAGGTCTGGGCATCCATGGAACATCCTCGGCTACTGGATGTTCTTCCTGTTCTGTTCAACATGTGTTGATTGAGCACCTACCATGGGGATAGGATTCCATAGGAGGCACAGTTAACTCACTAGGCTGCTAAGTGAAAAGTTGTTGGTTCAAGTCTACCCAGAGACAACTCAGAAGAAACACCTGGCAATCTATTTCTGAAAAACCAACCATTGAAAACTCTATAGAGCACAGCTCTATCCTTACATACATGAGGTCATCATGAGTCAGAATGGGCTCGATTGCACCTGATATTCCATGGGAATAGCATTTATTAAGCATGCCAAGGATTGTTGTTGTTAAGTGCCATTGAATTGGTTTCTACTCATAGCAACTCTGTGTAGGGTTTCTGAGGCTGTAAATCTTTGTGGGAACAGAAAGCCTAATCTTTCTCCCTTGGAGCATCTGATGGGCTCAAATCACTGACTTTGTAGTTTACCATCTAGTGCTTATCCTACAGATCCACTGAGTTCCAGAAGCCAAGGATGTTTTTGTTGTTGTTAAGGTGCCATTGAGTCAGTTCTGACTTATAGCAATCCTGTATAGGGTTTCTGAGGAGCTGCTGGTTTGAACTGCTGACCTTGCTATTCACAGTCCAGTGCTTATCCCTCAGTGCTACATCAGAATTCCATAGTAGCTCATTTCCACTGAGGTTCAAACCGACCTTGTGGTCCAGTGTTTATCCTGCAGTGCTACATGACAAGCTTTCTTAAGGAGTTTCAGTCAAGTAGAGAGTGAAACAAGTAAAGGTTACAGGTTCGTCTGATCTAAGCAGAAAACGACAAACATACCTGGCCCAGCAGGGGTGTATAGGGGAAACTGTTCACTGCCCAGGGGGTTCCCACCAGCACTTGTACAACAGACAGGGAAGCCAGAAAGAGCAGGAGTTTCCCAGACAGACGGCAGAAATGGGCAGTAGGGAGGACAGGCAAGGACACATACAAATACAGAAGATCTGGAAGTGGCCAAGGAAATTGGGGTGTGGCTCTCTCCTTCCCTCTCCCTACCTCTTCTTCTTCTCCCTCCCACTTTTTTCCTCCCGTTTCCCGGAAGAGCATCATCAGAGGCTCACGGTCAATGCAAACCCCTCAGGAGATCCTGCAGGCTCAAATAGCACCCTTGTCAACCTACAGCAGACAAGAGGGCCTATCTGTGACTCTTCCACAAACACATCTTCCTCCCTTTTCTGGACTACTCATCACACTGACCAAGTACTCAGGACAGGTAAACCAGACACCCTCTGAGCAGATTTATGTTTTAAAAGAAAGAGAATACAGTGCTTAATAAAGTGAATATCTCTAATAAGGAGCTCTGATGGCACTGTAGGGTAGGCATAAGGCTGCTAACCACAAAGTCAGCAGTTCAAACCCATCAGTCACTCCTTGGGAGCAAGATGAAGCTATCTGCTCCTGCAAAGGTGCAAACTCTCAGAAACCCTATATAGGGTTGCTATGAGTTGGAATTGACTCAGTGGCAGTAGATGGGGTTTGGTTTAATGGTGGAATGGAGACCACTGCTGGGTGGAGCAAATGATTCACATGCTCAATTGTTAACTGAAGAGTTGAAGATTCTATTCCAATCAGAAGCATCTTGGAAGACCCGGAGACCTACTTCTGAAAAACCAGCCTTTGAAAATCCTATGGCACACAGTTCTACTCTGGCACACGTGGGGTCATCATGAATTGAAATTGAACCAATGGCAAAAAAAAAAGGAGAACTTCAGGCGTTAAGAACAGGCCCACTTTGGAATGTCTTTGTTGTTGTTGTTAAGTGCTGTCGAGTCTGTTCCGACCCATAGCGACCCTGTACAGGGTTTCCGAGGGTGTAAATCCTTATGGGAGTAGAAAGCCTCATCTTTCTCCCACGGAGCGGCTGGTAGTTTCGAACCGCTGACTTTCAGGTTCGCAGCCCGATTCGTAACCACTAGGTACCTTTTAAATTACACCTCCAATTAAGAGCAGGTAGGATGGACCTTCTTGGGTGTGAACATTAGTCAGACGTTTATAAAGCATCACAGTATGTCAAAAGATTTCAAAGCCTTTTAGAAACAAATCCTCTTGGCATGACACAGAGAAAGTCTGAGACCAGGTCTCTCCGGTTCTGGAGTTCATCCGGTCATAAGATGGCAATGGTCAGAAGGGAGCTCCAGGCTCCTGATCCCATTCTAAACCAGGAGTCAGGTTGGGGTTCCCATTTACACTTGACAGCTGAGGTGGTGTGGGACCATAGCTTTCTTTTTCTTATTCTCCAGGCCAGTGGTCCCGTGTTTTAGTTGCTGTTAGGTCCTATCCCTGTGTGGAGAGTCCTACTAGTACAAACGTTAAGCTCTCAACGAGTAACTGACATGTTGGCAGTTCAAACCCACCCAGAAGCTCTCAAGGAGAAATATCTGTCCATCTGCTCTCATAAATATTATGGCCGAGAAAGCCCTACTTTCTAGGGAAACTTTATTCTGTTACATGGTGTCACTCACTATGAGTTGGAATAGACAGCACCTAGGAGCAATAATTGTCCTATTCCATCCTTCCTCTCCCGAAACCCTGGTCCAACTCAGCTTTACAGATGGACCTACAGATACCAAGAGAAAAGTCTCTCCAGTACCCAATGTGGGGACCAACCAGTGATTCGGGGACTGTCCTGCTTGCCGGCAGGCTATGGCTTGAGCCCCTGGAACAGCCCAGCTTTGATGTCATATCCCCTCTCTCCTCATCATTTCTGGACCTGTCCAGTGTACTCTCAGGTCAGCTGATTAACACTGCTGGTTGAGCCCATTTCCACTTCCCAGAAAAGGGGAAGCTCTCCATGTAAACCGCATTCACAGGGTTCCACCGCAGAGGCCCATTGACCATCTAGACTTTCAGCAGACACGTGGTCTTTAAAACCAGACAAGTCATTCCAGAGTCTGCTTTGATTACATCATGGGTTGTTACTCAGCCAAGCTTTTACACAGGCTCACTAGAGAACCCGCTGCAGCCGGCCCTGGCTGCTGCTGGACGGGCCCATGGCCACCCGGCCATAGATCATGCCTGTACGGCTGTGGAGTTCATTATCCCCCTAATGCTGCCTTCTTTTTTAGATCATTAGAAAGAAACTTGACCTGACCTGTGAACTCTGAAATTGATTGTTGCCTTGAAACAGTCAACAGCCCATTTTCTAATCGATACATGGAATAATTTTATACATATTTAAATTATATATTAACTTTAATGCTTGTTAAATTTATCTACCACTTTCCTCCTGTGCTTCTTTGACATTCGCTGGAACTCAGATGGGTCTATTTACTATTGGGTGGGAGGTAAAGACAGAGGGAGGAGGATCTAGGCCAAGACCTAGTGGAAGAGGAAAGGAAGTCCCAGGGTTGAGTCTCAGGCCGCTAAGGACAATTCCTAAAGCTGTGTGTGTAAAGGAGAGAGAGACAGTGCGTATATGAGAGTATGTGCGTGAGTGTGTATTTAAGTGTATGTGTGAGTATGTGTGAACATGTGTGTATGCATGTGTAGATATGCATGTATGTCTGTAGGTGAGTACCACCTTGTATATGTGAGTGGATGAAACTATGTGTGGACATCTGTGTGCATGTGTGATCTGTGTGCATGTGTGAGAGGTATATATGTACCTGAGAATACAGGCGTGTAAGTGTACATGTTCTCTCTCATGCACTCTCTCCAAACCTGTCGAGTGACCAGACACACCTTGCCTGACTCCAACTACTGAGAATTTGAGCTTCTCCCCCTAGTTCACCTTCCCGAGCTACTGAAACAGGGAGTTGCCTGAAAAGGCCAGATTTAGGCCACACAGTGACCAGGGATGTGGCTTGACCTTTCTAGTACAGAAAAGGGTCCCCAAAGAGCTAGTATCTGGAAAGACTTAGGCCAGGATTGCTAATGGTCTCTAAAGCACAGGTTCTTTACCCAATGTTCATAAACCCCAAGACCTCTGTGGAGCAATGAATCCCTGCAAACTGTAGACTGTGTGTGCGTCCAGGGAGCGGCTTGTTCGTATCCATTAGATTTTCAAAAGGGTTTATGAGTGTGGAAGAAAGGGCCAAGTAGAGGATGCATTCCTCAGACTGAGGGCCTTACCCCAAGAATCTCCCACTCTCAGACACAGTCCTAGAACCTCTGCCTGCTGCTTCCCTGTGGGCAGGACTCACCGTTGGTCTTCTAACCAATCTTGTCCAAGAACAAACACTATAGAGAGCCACTCAAAGCAGCAAACAAACAGCTTCTCAACAGTCTCCAAGTTCAGCATCCAAAAGACCGAGGCCAGGGCTGTCCTTGGTGACTTTGACCTTCCAGGGTTTGGACACTCCAGAGACCTATCTTCTCTGCACAGCCCTGTGTGTAGACATGTGTAAGTATAAGCAAACATTCTAGAAAGTGAATTTTTAAATGTTCATACTTTTTTATTTTACTTCTAAGAATCAATCCTAAGGAAATCATCAAAATGCAAATGAAAGTTTGTGCACAAAGATGTTCCTTGGAGCAGTAACAACAAAGCAAATGATTGGAAACAACTCCCTGCCCAATGTTAGGGGAAGAGCTACATGAACAGCAATGAGACTGTATGAAAGTTTGTTGTTGTTAAATGCTGTCAAGTTGGTTGTGACTCATAGTAGCCATGTATAGCTGGTGAGTTTGAACTGCCGACCTTGTGGTTCAAACCAACCTTGCAGTCCAGTGCTTTGTCCCACAGCACCACACCAGGACGTATGAAGGCTTACTCTCCAGCAATTAAAAACTGTGTTTACATTTGTGAACCATGTGAGTGAATCTACTATCATTTTCCTTGCCCCTCTATTTTGTTTAAAGGGCACTTACAGACATTTTTGAGACTTCTGGAGTGGTGCTGTAGAATCAGCACTGGACTGTGAACCCCAAGTTTGGCACTTCAAACCAACAAGCTATTCCTCGGAAATCATGTTGATATGAGTTAGAACCGACTTGACGACACTTAGCAATGACAACATAGACATTTTTAGTGGCTATTAAAAATTAAAAAGCTCAAAATACAGACACTGAAAGCAAGAGATGCACCCCCATGGCTTAATTTTCAGCCAAGCAGTAGGTAGGTATGTAGTGAGAACAACAACACTAATGAGGTACACACACCATAGAATGGTCAACTGAGATCGAAAGGGCAGCATCTACCCAAGGACAACATTCAGAAGGGTTGGGAAAGAAAGTGGAATGGAAACAAGAATCACAGGGAGGAAGTGGGATACATGATGCTACTTTGAGTACATTGCTTACTGAGATGAAATGACGTATATAATTTGTTGACTGTAAAACTGATGATCTGCTCAGTAAACCTTCACTCAATTCACAGTAAAAAGGTTTTAAAAGAACCTACTGTCATCTTTGAGTCTATTCCAACTCATAGCAATAGGACCGAGCAGCACTGTTCCTTAACCCACCCACCCCCAGAAAAGAGCAAGAGACGGTGAGATTTCATACTTTTTTTAATGCATAGAAAAAAATCCAAAATAGTGACAATGACTATCTGAGGTGAAGTCATCTTTCTTTTGTGTCTGTATATATTTCTTCATATATTTGTGTACTTTCCCAAGTTTCTGCTATTTGTTGTTGCTGTTGTTAGGTGCCATCCAGTCAGTACCGAACCATAGCAACCTTATGAAGAATGAAACACTGCCCGATCCTGGGCCAACCTCACTACTGTTGCCACGCTTGAGTCCAATGATGCTGTCACTTGGCCACTCCATCTTGCTGGCAGTCTTTCTCTTTTTCTCTGACCCTCCACCTTACCAAACATGATGTCCTTCTCCAGTTACTGGTCCCTCCTGACAACATATCCAAAGTATCACAGACAAAGTTTGGCCATCCTGACCTCCAAGGAGCACTCTGGCTGCACTTCTTCCAAAA
>NW_006408533.1:32791988-32807060 GCF_000296735.1 Chrysochloris asiatica | reverse complement strand
GGAGAGAAAGGCATAGCCAGAAACATCACAATAGAAAGTCTGTCTTCTGCCTACAACTGATTGGATGATTGGAATACCTAAAATGGGGCTAGAACTTGCCCAGTGAAGGAGGCTCCCTGCAGAGCATTTGCATTACACAAGACAATAGGTAGAATCCAGAATCCTACCCAGAATTGTCTGAGGTGGGAAATTTCCACTGGAAAGGACAAGTAGACCAGCCTAGATTGTCTAGAAGAATAGAAGATGCTTTGTGAAAGAAAGACCAGCAGGAAAAATCAGAAACAATAATGGCAGTCTGATTGACTACTACAAGAACAAGTAAGCTGTTCGCCCAGGAGCCTTCAAGGCAAGTGGTTGGGCCCCTTAGAGCAAACTCCCTCCCAAAACTAAGACTCAAAGGGAATACATGAGCAGGCATGTGGTCTGGCTGGTGACGACATTGGTCACCGATAAGGGGAAGAGGGGGAAAACACAGCAATGAAGTTGAGAGTTAAGTCCAACCACATTCAATAGACTCCTGTGAACCCAGGTGGAGACCTGGATGGCTAGCAGTATGGCAAGACCCAGGGACTCTTGGGCCTAGAAGCAGTGACATGGCCACAGAGGACTAGAGTGGAGAGTGAAGCGTCCAGCTGATATGAAGTGAGGGGAGATGCACAAGAACACCCATACTCTTACTTGCAGATAGCACCCACTTGACCTGGCTTCAATGGCTGGATGATCAGAACTCGACTAGAAGAATAGAAGAAGCAGGGGGGGTGAGGAGAGAGAAGTAACCTGCTACAATTTGATGAACTTTTCCTATACAGATGGATATAGTAGCTCAAAAAAGGGAACACATCTTTACAATGAAGATCACCCACCCCCTCAGTACAGGGTTGACAGGGATGGGCAACTTAGGCTACTCAAAATGGGGGGACCTATAAAGTCAAGAAGTGACTGGCTTACAAGTTTTCAAGAGGGAGCCTAGTTCCAGCAGATGGGGCAGGGGTAGGTGGAATCTCCATTGAATGATTTCCAATCTGTTGGGACCGGGCTAATGAAAAGAGATGCGGATAAGACTCTTGTGGTACAATATGAATAATTGCCATCAGGATTGACTGTGAGGGTCGGAAATGTAGAGATAGATGTTTTTTTGACAAAAGGAGGGGAGTGATTGATTTTGCAGTCCAGGAGCGGTACCCTACCCAGAGAGGCAGTGATGCCAGGGATGGAGACAGAGACGATGATGTGGACAGATGGAGCGGCTAGGGACACTGGACTCAGGGCAGAAGAAAGGCTGTGTGCTGACGGCCTGAAGGCCGGGGTGGGGTGGGGTGGCAGGCCTGTGGGGGGGGTATCCTTTGGTTATTTGATGATGCATGGAGGGGATTGTAATCATTGCAATGAAATGAACTACAATAGGATGAATGTAAAACTGATGTTCTTCCATGTTGTTGTTGTGGTTAAGTACCATGGAGTCAGTTCCGACTCACAGTGACCCTGCCCAGGGTTTCTGAGGCTGTAAATCTTTACGGGAGCAGAATGCCTCATCTTTCTCCCGCGTAACCGACCTTGAGGTTAGCAGCCCGATTTGTAACCACTACGCTACCAGAGCTCCTTTTGCACAATAAAAACTTAAAATAAATAAATAAAGATAAGGGGCATGTCTTCCATATGAAAGCAAGAGGAGGGAGTTGGGCAGGGAAAGGGAAAAAGAAGTGGGTGAGAAAGGAGATCAGCTGTATTTATGAAAGTTGCTGCCTACTTTCCTGGGAAGATCAAGGTCATCTAACCTGTCCTGCCTTGACTTCTTCCCTCCCTCCACCCCAGAGACTCTGCATCCTCCTCATCTATCCACTCATTCTCCTTCTTAGAAAGAAGATGGATCCTTTCAGTTTGCCAAGGTGCATCCCTACACCTGGACGATTGATCCATCCCTTCCCAGCCTTTCCTGACTTTTGTTAGAGCAATCGCCCCAGCTCTTTAATACCAGCATCTGAAATCTGGACGTCTCTGGCTCCCTCCCCTTCTGGAGAGGGTAAGGGCTCCTCTGTGCCACCAGGACTGCATTAGAGCCACTCAGAACCTTATGGTTCACAGTCCAGTGCTTATCCTCTTGTGTATTCGTTTGAATGTAGCGTAAACACAGGACAAGTGCCCTGGATGGTGCAGACAGCACACTCAGCTGCTATCTGAAAGGCTAGAGGTCCAAGTCACACCTTAGAAGAAAGGCCGGGTGATCTACTTCTGAAAAACCAGACACTGAAAATGCTGTGGAGCACAGTCCTACTCTGACATATGTGTGACCGCTTGAGTCAGAATGGACTGCAAAGCAACGTGTGCAGTGAAGGCAAAAGGACTCAGGAGGCCCGTTGGAACCCCAGCTCTGCCACAAACTGTGGCACACTGTTCCCTTCACCAGCAATTCATTGGCAAAATCAGATACTACTGCCATCCTGGACAGCTGCTGGGGTAGTGTGGCCAACTGCTCCCTTACCCCTCTTCTCCACACCTTGGCCTCAGTTTCTTTATCTGTGAAATGGGGGTGATAGCATAGATGATTCATAAGCTCCCTTTGAAAGGTTTTGGTCCTGTCCTCTGCCTTACAAAGCAAGTAACTCCTGATGAAAGACTCTTTTTTTTAAATTGTTGTTGAGTTGGGTCCAACTCGTGGCGATCCTGTGTGTGTCAGAGTAGAAATGCACTCTGTAGGGTTTTCAATAGCTGATTTTTTTTTTCATAAACAGATTGCCTGTACTTTTTTCTTCTGAGGCACCTCTGGGTGGACTTTTCAGTTAGTAGCTAACTGCATTATCCATTTGCATCACCCAGGTATTTCAATGAGTTTTTTTGTTACTGTTCATTACTGTTGAGTCAATCCCAACTCATGACAACCCAATGTGTGCAGAGCAGAACTGCTCTATGAGGTTTTCCAGGCTGTGACTTTTTGGAAGCATATGGCCAGGTCTTTCTTCCAAGGCACCTCTGGGTGGGTCTGAACTGTCAACGTTTCAGCTCATGGCCAACTGCTTAACCTTCGCATCCTGTAGGGAATGAGATGTTGTTGTTTTTGTTAAGTACTGTCAAATCAATTCCAACTCAGAGTGATCTTTGATAGAGTTTCTAAGGAGCAGCGGGTGGGTTTGAACCGCTGACCTTGTGGATAGCAGTCCAGAGGTCAATAAATAAAATTCCTCTTCACCGATTCCTCAGAGCCAACTAAGTCCAGCAGAGAAAGAATGGATCTAGTACTCCAGGTAGAAAGATGCAGTTTTAGAGTTGAGGCAATAATTATTTTGTTAGCATTCCCCCCAGAAACTCAACCTCCTCCCTTCTTTGGGAGATGCTCCTGCCCACAGGAGGCTTCATTTCCTTCTCTCGCCAGTGAGGATCCATGAGAGGCTGGGAGAGGAAGTGGAGAGCTGGGGTTGAAGCAAGCCTCCTGATCCTGTGCCTACTTACCGTTCCATTGTACCATGGAAGCTCCCCATGTAGTAGTGAGCATGCCAGTTACCCAAGCAACCCCAACAGGAGGGTGGGAATCCCCAACCAAGCAGCAGGATCCACCGCAAACCCCCAGTTCAGAATCCCAAGGTAATAATAGTTCAGGCTCCCCAGGCACTGTTCTAGAGGTTCTATATGCATGAGGTCATTGAATCTTCCCAATAGCTTGAAAAGGATCCCTGGTAACATTATACAAGCACTGGACAATTAGCCACAAGGTCAGCAGTTGAAATCCACCAGTCATTCCATGGGAGAAAGATGTGGCTTTCTGCTCCTCTAGAAATGTAAAGCTCTGGAAACACTCTACAGGTTTGCTGTAAGTCAGAATTGACTCAATGCCACTGGGTTTGGTTTGGTTTAATAGCTTGAAAGGTAACTAAAATTAATCCCATTCTCAGGATGAGACTATGAAGACACAGAGATTATCTGTCCCATATCATACACAAAATAATTATAGTCTGGGTATGAAGCCAGGCAGTCTCAACTCCAGGGTGCACACCTTAACCACCATGCTTTCCTGCCTCTACCGTCTTCACAGCATGTCCCAGGTCCACACCAGTGGCCTGGAACATGCTGAAGCTCCCTCCTTCATTGCCCACACATCAAATGCTCACATCAGCTGAATCTTAGGGCTGATCATTTTAGTCACTTGATACTGCTAAGAGAAGGTTCCAGCCAGAGCAGCTCCAGTTCTGAGCATCAGGACAGCCCATCCTCTCTTGACAGAAGAGTGAAGAGAAGCATAGAAGACCACCAAAAAGAGGTGCATGCAGAGGAGGGTCAGAGGAAGGAAGGTAACGGGTTGGCAGTAGGGAACAGAGAAAGGATGTGCACAGCCACAAGCTGGTGGCATCATGGACCAGTGGGTCTTGGCAGAGGGAAAGAGGATGCACAGCACCTCAAAGCCCCACACTTCCTGTCATCTGTGGGGGCCACTGCCCCGCCCCCCACCCCTGGGTCTCAGGGTCTCCACTGGCACATGAATCCATAGGAAGGAAGCCTGCCTTCTTCATCTTGGTTCCTCATGAGATGCTGAAGAATCAAGTGCGATCCTTGAAGAATGAAGGGAAAGTCACAACGGGAGTGAGAGTGAGACTCTCTGGGGGTTGTAGAAGTTACTCCAAGGTTGGAGGTTCGTGCCCACCCCAGAGCTGCCACAGGAGAAGACTTGATGATCTATTTCTGAAAACTCAGCCATTGAACATTCTATGGAGCAGAGTTCTATTCTGACACATATGTGATTGTCCTAAGTCAGGGTTGATTCGACAACAACTAGTGCTGACTGAGAATGAGAATGACAAGTGGGCAGTAGTTCCTGTCAGCCACAGCCTGGATCCTTGCAAGGCAGTGAAGCATCCTGGGAGAACAGCGCTCTAGAACCCAGCTGTCTGGATTCAGATTCAAACTACATCATTGACTAGCTCTGTGGTCTCGGACAAGTTCCTTAAACAACCTTGTCCTGGGTCTCCTTTACAAAAGGAGGCTAACACCGTACTCACCTTGGAGGGTTGTTGGGAAGATTAAGTAAGCTAATGCAAAGTTGCATGATGTACTGTTTTTGTTATGTTCTGTTGAGTCAGTTCCGACTCATCTCGACCCTGTATAGGGTTTCCAAGGAGCAGCTGGTGGGTTTGAACCACCGACCATGCAATTAGTGCTTGTCCTACATTGTTACAGCAGGACTGCACTTGATGTATGGTGGTGGTGGTGGTTGTGTGCCATGGAGCCAGATCCAACTCACAGCAACCCTGTGTAGGGTTTCTGGGGCTACTAACCTTTATGGGAGCACAAAGCCTCATCTTTCTCCTGTGGAACGGCTGGTAGATTTGAACTTCTGACTTGTGGTTAGCAGCCCAGGTCATATCCACTACACTACCGGGATTCTGTGCTAAGTGTGTTTGCTCATCCCCATCATAATTTGCACACGGAGTCTGGCAAAGTGACTCAGATTAATTGTGTGACAATAATCTGCGCTATGTGAGATCTTACCTAAATTCTGGCTAGGGGCTCAACCTTTCATGAAGGTCTCTGATCCATCACCTAATTTTGATAGAGAGTCCACCTTCAGACTAGACCCATCTGAGGATTTAGCCACAGCACATCTTCCAGTAATCTCAGATAGAGCCTGGGAAAACTGCTATCAAGTCGCAAAAACAAACAAAAAAACAAAAACTCAGCCTCATTCAAGGAAGAAAGGAGGTGGGTTTTGTCTTTGTTTTTGCAAACATTGAACTTTCCAATTTTCTTTTAACTGCAGTGGCTTCATCAGAAAGCTGGAATTGGATGCCCAGATTATTATGAGACAGGCTGCAGCTTAATCCTCTCCGTGTTTTTATATTTGAGAATAAAGAGGCATTTGGCACTTATCTAAAATTACACCAGCGAGCAGGAGAAAACCCCTTCAGGTACATAGTTGTAATCTGCATCTGGACATGCTTTTGAGTTTGTTATAGAATCACAAAATCAAGGCATCTCACAAGGAGCCACAGTGACCCTCTCTTCCAGCTCCTTCCTCTCACCGATGGGGAAACAGGTCCAGAGGAGGGATGTTACCCAGCGTCACTCAGCTGGGTAGTGGCAGGCTCCCTAAACTTTGTGGGCTGAGAGATGTGAGAGCATACTGGGCAGGGAGGAGGTTCGCTTCTAGGTTTAACAATTAACACCCTCCACCTTCCCTTCCAGGAGCTCTGGTAGCGTAGTGGTTCCAAGTCGGGCTGCCAACCTCAAGGCCAGCAGTTCGAAACTACCAGCGGTTCTGCAGGAGAAAGATGAGGCGTTCTGCTCCCGTAAAGATTTACAGCCTCAGAAACCCTGTGCAGGGTCACTATGAGTCGGCACCTACTCTACAGTACTTAACAACAACAACAACACCTTCCCTTTCAGGTCAGGCTCATTATGAGACTCCCTGGGATCTGATTCTGGTTAACCTCCCTCTCCTTTCTTGGCCTTCTTCTGTCAGGTGGGCTCATCTTCCTGCTTCCTTGTGTGACTCATGAACTCCCAACACGCTTTCTCTCAGCAGTGGCTTCCTCCGCACACCATGCTGATTCATTCCTCCTTTTCTCCAAAGCCAAGTGAGATGTCGCTTCTCTCTTGACACTTTTTCTGAGCACCACAGTCCACTGTGGGTGTTCTTGCTGTTAGGTCATGGTGAGCCTGTGTACAAAGGGAGAGAATGCTTCCCAGTCCTGTGCCACTCCCATGGTGGGCTGCAGACGAGATTGTTACTCTCCAATGGGTTTTCAACGACTGATGTCAAGACCTGTTCAGCATCATAGCAGCATACAACCGCCACTGACAGATGGGTGGTGGTTTCACATGGCTCTCACAATAACAATATATTTCTATAGGGGAGAGCAGTGGCTCTGTAGGACTTTAAACCACAAGGTCAGCAGTTCGAGTTCAACAGCCACTCAGTGAGAGAAAGATGAGGCTTTCTGATCCTGCAAAGATTTACAGTCTCGGAAACCCTACATAGGTCACTGTGAATCAGAACTGACTTAATAGCACTTAGCAATAACACATATTTGTATAGCGATTTACATTTTTTCAAAGGGTTTTCACCTATGAAAATCCATCTGGCAATCAGACAACCCATCGAAGGAGGGCTATCAGATACGATAGTTCCCACTTCACACGGGGAGCAAACAGAGATGCAGAAGATGATACATTTTCAGTGTGACCGAATAGAACGTGCTGAAGCATGGGCCGACACCCATTTCACAATGCCAGATTCTGCCCCCTTGTCAGTCTGCCATATCTAATAAGAGCTTGTGGAAAGTCTAATTAATCTGGATTCTGATTTCAATCAGCCTGGTGAAGCATTTGATGACTGAGCAGAGCTCCCAGCTTCCAGAAGAAAGCCATGTCTGAGAGTGGTGGTCGGATAAAGGGACACATGGGCACAGAAGCTGGGGCCGAGACAGGGAAGTGAATTAGAGGAACTTCCTTCAGCAAGACAAATTTGTGCAGAGAAACCATGCCTGGCTGAGGAAGCCAATTGGAAAAGAATGATAGAAACCCAGCTCCTGAGGTTCATCAAAGTCATTTGTCGCAGGTAAGCTCATTTTTCACAGGCCAAGGGGATATTTACCTGGAGTACACCTTTAAGGAATCGCCGACAGATTGAACGGTACAATGCTTTATTATATTTCACACCCTGGTGATTCAATATGATGGAAGCAAGAGGGAGGGTGCTCAGGAGGGAGCGCACAGGAGAAAGGGAAAAGAAAGAGATATTAACATGTCCAGCAGTGGTGTGTCCTCCTTTTGGAGTGCCTGGGGCAAACCTCGACTGCAGCAGAAGACTCTGGAAGGTGCACAGACAGACATACCCTCTGGAGGATGCTGATCTCCAGACCCCAGGCTGGCCACACCCCTTCCTCCTAATCACTCACCCGTGTCCTGTGGCCTGTCAGCCCTGTCGCCATTTTCAGGAAAGTTTTCACACAATTCTTGGAAATCTGGAGACCAAATTCTATCCTGAGTCTACCATGATTTTAGTTGAGTGAACTTAAGCATCTGGGTTCTTCATCTGCAAAAGCAACTGTCCCCCAGTAGTTTGTAGTCTCTCTTTAAGCATCTAAAGATTCTTAAAAGAATCTTTCATAATTCTTGCTCATCTGGACAGCCATCTTCCTCAGCAGGCCTCCCTGACATCAGTGATACCTCTCTGCACTCAGCAGGCCTCCCTTACATCACTATTGATACCCTGTACTCAGCACAGTAGGCCTCCCTTACATCACTATTGATACCCTGTACTCAGCAGTCTAGGATTTTTCTGCTGTCATCACCAGAAAGACGATCCTCAGTTGGGAATCTGCCTCTGCCCCAAGCTCAAAAGGAAAGGATAGTTATCTCTTTGACAACCAGCATCCCTTAGTAACCCTTGATAGTTCTCTCATCCAGAAAGTCATCTCAACCCTCTGGGAGACTATTTTCAGCCCTACCCATCATCTAGAAGGAGCTCTGGTAGTGTAGTGGTTATGAGTAGGGCTGCTAATCTCACGATCTGCAGTTCAAAACTACCAGCAGTTCCATGGGGAAAAAAGATGAGGCTTTCTGCTCCTATAAAGATTTACAGTCTCGGAAACCCTATACAAGATCTCTATGAGTTGGTTAACCACCACATAACCACCACCACCATCTAGAAAGTCTCATCTCCTGAGTGTTAACAGATCTTTTTGCAACACAAGGATTGGGCTTCCACTGTCCTCCTTCTCATCAGCAGTGTCTAATTCAAGATTTCATCGTTGCTTGCATGCTCCTATCTTTGTTCTTTTCCATTCATTCAAATCAGCCAGGACCACAGCCTCTCCAGTTGCATTCAGTTCAATCCAATATGCATTATTATTATTACAGTTACTTGTTTGTTGTTGTTGTGTGTTGTTAAGTTGCTTCTGACTCATAATGACCCTGTATAGGGTTTCTGAGAGCAGATGTTGAGTTTGAACTGATAATCTTCCAGTTAGCGCGGTTAGCAGCCCAATACTTATCTTACAGCACCACACCAGGGCTCATTTCTCTACATAGCCCCCTTCTATATATTAGGATTTGCGAACTTCAAACCACAAGGTCAGCAGTTCAAATCCACCAGACACTTCTCAAAAACCCTATTCTGTGTCACTGTGAGTCAGAACCGACTTGATGGCACTTAACAACAATGTATACTAGGAAGGAGGCGTGCCTGCACAGTGGTTAAGTGTTTGACTGCTAACTGAAAGGTTAGCTATTCGAACCCAACAGTCGCTCTGTGGGAGAAAGATGTGGCTGTCTGTTTCCCTAACAGTGACAGCCTTGGAGACCCTCTGTCCTATAGGGTCACTATGAAATGGAATGGACTTGATGCCACTGGGTATCTACTAGAGAGAGTCCCTGGGGAGCACAAATGGTGAAATGCTTCACTACTAACCAGAAACTGGTGATTCAATGCTACCCAGAGGCACCTCAGAAGAAAGCCTTGGCAATGCGTTATCAGAATTCACATCTTTGAAAAGCTGACACACACACACACACACAGGATCATCATGAGTTCTAACCGACTCGATTGCAACTGGTTTGGTTTTTTATACAGTAGGTGGAGTCCCTTGGTGATGTCACCAGTTAACATGCTAGGCTGCTAACTGAAAAGTTGGAGATTCAGTGTCTCCTAAGAAAGGGCTGGCAATCGAGTTCTGAAAAATCTGCCATTGAAAACCCTATGGTGCACAGTTCTACTTTAACACACATGAGATCATGTGAATTGAAGACAACAACAACGCTTTTGGTAGGTATGGGCACCTTATAAGGAGCTCTGGTGGTGTAGTGGTTATGAATTGGGCTGCAAACCTCAAGGTCAGCAGTTCGAAACTACCAGCTGGTCCACAGGAGAAAGATGAGGCTTTCTGCTTCCATAAAGATTTACAGTGTTGGAAACCCTGTACAGGGTCGCTATGGGTCAGAACCGACTCCACAGCACATCACAACCACGACAGACACCTTATATATCCAGCTTTTTCATAAAGAATTGTGATTTCTGTTTTTATGAGGCTTGTATTGTTATTCCATTTCACATATAAAGTAACTAAGGCTGAAAATCACAGCTCAGAAAGACAGAGTCAGATCTGGCATTCAGATCTATCTGACTTCAAATCTAAAGCTAATTAATGGTCTCTGGTCGATCCTTCATCCCTTAACACCTAATGGTTGACTAACCTGACTCATTCATCCCAGAATGAGCAGGCATTGTGTGCCCTGAAACATGATGCAGGCGAGAATGCAGTGATTAGACAAACTGCTGGGATTCCCACCTTCAAGGAGCTCCCAGACTATTCGTATATCCACACAAACAATTGCTAGGGAAGTCATACAAGGCTGGCTACACAGTTTGCAGGTCCAGTGCAAAACAAAAATGCAGGGTCCTTTGTTCAAAAAGAGAGGGAAAGTGTTATTAATTGTATTAAAATATAAAGCTTAATTATATTAAAATATCAAGCTTTTTCTTTTTCTTTTTTTTTTTTTACTGTCTCTGTCTTAAGTCATCAAGGTAGGTTTCATCTTTAAGGTTGGAGGATCAGAGAAAAAGAGGAAGACCCCCAGCGAGATGGATGAGCAAAGTGGCAGCATCAATGGACTCAAGTATGGCAACAATTGTGAGGTTTGCCCAGGACCGGGCAGTGTTTCATTCTGTTGTGCATAGGGTCGCTATGAGTTGGTAGTGACTCGATGACACCTAACAACAATAGCAAGTAAAAAACTAACATGCTACTGTTTATCTTTATATTGTGCAATGCACTTTTAGATGCAAATGTGAGAGTGTTGTAGGGTCAGCACTGAACTGCTAATCACAAAGTCAGCAGTTCAAGCCCACCAACCACTCTCGGAAACCCTGTAAAGAGTCGCTATGAGTTGACGGCACACAACAGCAACAAGATAGAATCACCAAAGTAACCCAGTTTGTACACCATAGCATTTCCTTCTGATCAGAACAGTGGAAAGTTTCTCAAAAAGATCTTTTCAGTTTTTATTTCACTTCTCGATTTACACACAGTTCTGCCAATAATCTCTATCTTTGCTGATGAGAAAGGAAGGACAGAAATGAAAATAATAATAATAAAACTATGGGTTTCCCTATCTTTCCCTTTCCTTATACGTCTTTATTTTTGAGAGAAATGGTTGGCTAAGGCAGAAAAACACCAAGGGAGGTTATGGTAGGATTCTTAGATGGCTCTGTATCTTAGAAAGTCAATGATTCCTCTGTGTGTTGGAAGCAAGTCCTGGGTTGAGTGGAATGTGTGGTCTCTAACTCTGTCAGTAGTAAAGCCAGTTGTCATTCAGTCAGTTTTGACGCCTGGCGACCTCATGTGTGTCAGAGTAGAACTGTGTTCCATCAGATTTCCAGTGGCTGCTTCTGAGGTGTCTCTGGGGGGACTAGACCCTTCAGTCTTTTGGTTAGCTCCCCAGAGTTCAACAAAGCTCAGGGTCCAAGGCCTAGGCCACAGAGGGGGTCTAGTTAATGCATATGCAAACAGAGCAGGGAGGATCCATGTGTAGTAGCCCTTCAACTCATACTTCTGTCTGATTGTCCTACTGCATTTCACTTATCAGGCACACGTTAAAAGATAAAATTTTAAAGAACCTCAGGCCAGCAGTGCCTTCCCTCAAGTGCAGACCTTTGTCAGTACGGGGTGGGAGGGTGCGTGTGTTGGGGGGGTGTCCCTGCAGTTGGAGCAATGCCAGCAATCCTGGCTACAACACTGCCAGAGACTCAGTTGCCTACCTAGTGTCTCCCCTTCCTTCTCCCTCACCAACCCCTGTATTTCTGGGGATAGCCATGAATCCAGTTCAAATGCCCCAGACCTTTAGTAAAGGGAACTCCCTCAAAATCAGCCAAAAAACCAAGCCCACTGCTTTCCAGTTGATGCTGACTCATAGCAGCCTGCCAGGGCAGGTAGAACGGCTTCAAAGGCTTTCCAAGGCTGTACGTCTTTACCTTGTCGTGCTCCTTTAGAGTGGTAAATGGGTTCGAACCGATGACCTGTCAGCTAGCAGCTCAGGGTTTAACCGGTTGCACCAGCAGGGCTTCCTCTAAGATCCTCAGGGTTGGCTAGTGAGATATAAGTAGAAGTCACTGGGAAAGGTTTTAAAGAAGACAACCGTAGCTGGGAAGTACCCTGGGTTGTCCTTCCTGCTGCCTGGAAGTACATCTGATAACTGGAACAATGGCAGCCTTGAGGTCACCTTGAGGCTCTGGTGGATCAGAAATCAGACAGGACCTGATCCTTGACGATGGGGAAGCCAGAGCCATCATATCAGGCATACGTGGCCCACTCAGGACTTCTTTCAATGACAGAAAAAGAACCTTCTTTCTCCCTTGTGTATGCCTCATAAGAAAAGCCTGACAATGTACTCTTGAAAAATGAACCATTGAAAACTTTATAGAGCACAGTTCAATTCTAACGCACATGGGGTCACCGTAAGTAGGCAACGGATTTGAGTTTTCTTACTTGGGTGAGTGAAGGGATGTTTCTCTATACAGCTAGAAAAATTTCATTGGCACAACACCCTAGTTTAAGGGTCTTTCAACCATAGGGACTGCAGCACTTTAACAGGGAGCAAGGCTGGTTAATTTCTTTCTCTGGCTTCCCTCTGCCTCCTCCCTCACCCTCTGCCCAGGAAGCAGAGCCTAGAGGAAGGCTGGGCCCACCCAGCTCCCTCTACTGACCAGGAGCACCTGAGATCATTGCTACATAGAAGATTTACTTTGTCTTTAAAAGGCCAACTGGCTGCTTCCCAGCTGGAGGAAATGGAGTGTAGGGTGTACCTGATATCCTTCAGCCCCTCCCCTTTACCCCTAGGTATCCACCATCAGCAAGATTTGATACCGGAAACTTTTACCTTTGTGTTAAAGAGTTGAAGACCCCTGGGGAGATGCTAAGTAACAACAGGCAACTTCAGTAATTTGGAGCTGGTTAGCAAGGCCTAGAGACAGTGGGACACATGACTAACAATTTGGATGAAAAAAGCAGCTCAGATGCAAAGAACAGGACTCAGGAGAAAAATCCAGGGAGAACCAGGCTGCCTGGGGACCACGCAAGAGCCTTTGTGGTCTCTGGACAGAATGAAGGCAAGAGACCTAGAGAGGGAGACAATACAGGAATTCAGTGCAGTCCAAAAAGTAGTTACTGAGCATTTATCTACCGGGGTATCACACTGAGGGGACCTGAATGCTACAATGTGATGTGACTTCAATAACAAAAAATATTAACAAATCCTGTTCTCTGGAAGCACCACAAGGCAAAACCAGGTATTCTGCCTTGAAGGTTTGGAAGAAGACTCCGGAGGAAGTAGCAGTGGAGATGGGCGGACAGCGGGGGAGACCTTAAGCAGGCGAGAATGTTGGTGTGGTATGTGGGTATGTGTGGGTATGGGCAGATGGGGAACATGGGAGGTGTGTGTGTGAGTGATGTGTATGTTGTTAAGTGCCGCTGAGTCAGTTCCAACTCATAGCAACTCATACAGGGTTTCCAAGTATGTGAATCTTTGTGGGAGCAGAAAGCCTCATCTGTCTCCTGTGGAGCAGCAGGTGGGTTTGAACCACCGACCTTGTGGTTGACAGTCCAGTGCTTATCCTACAGAGTTGCTGTGCTCTCGTATGTCTTGTGTATAGTGTGAATATATGGTGGGGTGTGAGCGTGTGTGTGTGTGTAGTGTATGTGTAGTGTGTATGTGTGTGGTGTGTGTGGAGAGCATGGTGTTGTGTGTGTGTATCCTGTATATGGTGTGACTATATGGTGTGGGGGCTATGAGTGTATGTATATGAGGGGCAAACGTGTAAGGCGTGTATGTGTGCAATGTGTGTGGAGGGTGTGTTGTGTTATGTGTGTGTGTGTTCAGGGAGAGAAGGGAGCAATCTGGGCAAAAGGAACAAACAACATGGATCAAGAGGAGTGTCAGGTGAGGATGTTGTCTCTAATTTCAAAGTTGTGTGGATGAAATGGACGAATGTTTTGGTAAGCAGCCCCCTCTGAGCACTTGTCATCCAGGGCAAGTTTATTTCCCCGTACTTGTAAAGACAGGACAGAGGAGCCCAGGAACCCCAGGTACATGACATTTCCTGGGAATGAGTCCAGTCAGGAAATAGCTTCACTGAAGCTCTAGTGCCCAGTGAGGTCAGCAAGCCAAGTGCAGAGTGTCAGCCTGCCTGTCCCAGCCTGCATGCCCACCTGTGAAGTCCAGCCAACACCTGATTGCTCCTGGACATTCTAGAAACATGGGCCAGATGCCAGCTACTCTAAGCCCAAGCCAATCCCTGGGGAAGGAGTCCTGGTGTGGCACTGTGGAATAATGCACTGGACTGCAAAGTCTATTTGAACCATAACGGTGACAGTTCAAATTCACCAGCTGCTTGGAAACCTCACAGGGTTGCTGGAGTCAGAACCGACTCGACAGTACTTAACAGACGGCACTTTAAAACAACCACCACCATGCTTCTCTCTCTTTGGACATTGGGAGGCACTGAGAAGTGTCAGCCCAAGCTTAGCCCTCTTCAAACTCTCAGCACAGTTACAAGGACAGAACACCCCAGTGGGAGATGGGGCTAAAACATTCACAGAGTCACAAAACAGCAGAGGCCAGAGCACAGCAGGGAACATGGGCCATCTGGAAGTCCTTCCTGGAGGAAGCCATTCTGCCTCCCAATTCTGTGAAAACAAGGATGCTTACATTGTTGGTTGTCCCAGTCACCTGTTACCACATCAGTGCTGCCTAACAAACCAACCCCAAACTAAGTGGGGGGGACACAGCAATCTTTCACTCTCACTCACGTAACAAGAGGACATTGATCTGGACTGGGCTGGACTCTGTGCTGCAAGCAGAGCTGGCATTTGCACATTGATTTCTCATCTTCCTTGCACCAGCAGGTTAGCTCGGGCACATTCTTTTCATGGCACAAAGGGTTCGTTGACATCATATCTGCTACCATCCCATGGGCCAAAGTAAGTCATACAGCCAAGTCCTAAATCAAGGGAGGAGAAGTATACACTTTGTCCACCATGTTTTATAACAAGACAAGTCACATGACCAAGTGCCATATCAAAGTATGTGTGT
>NW_006408533.1:32753172-32791888 GCF_000296735.1 Chrysochloris asiatica | reverse complement strand
GAAAAGGAGAAAGGTATTACGCATGCAAGATTAAAACCACAAAGGAACAAAATGGAGTATGAGTGTGCTGGGGAAGGACCACCCTGAGAGAATGTACACTTCAAGTTCAGATGGCAGGGTTGGTGGGCAGAAAGGAGGAACACCTGCCTAAATCAGGCAAAGAGCTTGTGAGTGTGAAGCAAACAAACAGAAAACACCAGAACAGTTTGCTGTCAATGCCAACTCATGTGGACTCCACGCTGTCAGAATGGAATCCTGCCCCATACGGTTTCCAATGTCTGAGGTCTTCCTTCACATCCCGTGAAGGAGACTTACAGTCTTTCTACCAAGGCACCTCGTGGGGGATTCGAACTGCGAACTGTGGCAAACCAACTAACACTCTCTTTCTTGGCTCTATCTCTTTTCCACAATGAATGTAGAAATTATGAACTGGAAGCAAGAGATCTTATTCCTGTGGGATCTTCTCATTGGAAAAACATTACAACTCAGAGAACATCCCCTCCTCCCTAAGGACCGCTGAGGTCTTCCCAGCCCCGGTGCTCTCCCTGCTCTGTGCTGAGGTCACACACACATGTGGGCAGTGCCAACTCGAGCACTGGTCATCTGGTTAGATAACTCATTGTGAGCCTCTGTCTTGACTTTCCAACTAGGCTCTAAGCTCCCATGAGCCAGGGAGAATATTTTATCCTGTTTTTATATACAGTCTTTAAACAGCAGCAGCTCCAAATCCACATGTGGGATAAAGGGGTGAACAGGAGATGGTGCAAAGAGAATCAGGCAGCACCGTTTCTGGAATAGAAATAAAACTGGAGAAAGTAGGTCAGCTGGACCAGGCACAATCACGGCAGTCCTATTAATAGAAAATGCAAACATTATTTAGGGACGAGCGCGTGAAATGGGAAAGGGGAAGGACACTTGAAGGTGGATGGAAACTCAGCCTTGTGTGAAAATACAAACTTGAAGAGAAATGGAATCGCTGGGAGGCTGTTTGTTCCTAGAGAAATGTGGCTAGCAGGTAATGGCCCCAGGGAAGAGTCCTTAGCCCATCAGCCTACTAGCCCCACCTGCAGAGCCCAACACAGTGCTGCTGCCAAAAGCCTGTGGGAAGTGTCTTAAGCCACCATGGCAAAAGGGCTGTCCACCAGGCACATCTGCCATAGATCAGGATTTGCCCTGCCTGGAGTCCTGGTGTGGTGCCGTGGGTTAATGCTTTGGACTGCAAAATCGGTTTGAACTGCAAGGTTGGCGGTTCAAGTTCACCAGCTGCTCTTTGGAAACGCTATACAGGGTTGCTATGGGTCGGAACCGACCCGACAGCGCTTGACAACAACAACATACTTGGGGTTCCTCCTGCTCAATTGACTGTCTTCCTCCTTGCCTCCTCCAGGAAGCCTTCCAGGATATATAACACCTTATCAAGATCAAACCCATTGTCATGGACTCAGTTCCAACTGATGATGACTCCAAGTATTTCAAAGTAGAACTGAACTCCACAGGGTGTTCAATGGAGGGGACAAAGACCCCTGTCTAGAGGCCAAGCTGCTATCTTCCAGCTGTAGATTACCAGGCCTTTCTTCCTCAGCAACCTTACAGCTAACCTAACCATTTGCACCACCCAGGGACCCTAGATAACACTGATATAATGCCAAATGAAGGCCTCTGGATGATGAAAATGGTGGCGCTGTAGGATAAGCACTGGACTGCTAACCGAAAGGTCATCAGTTCAAACCCACCATCCGCTCTTTGGAAATTATACAGGGTCACTATGAATCAGAACTGCCTCAACAGCACTTAGTAACAATAACACTGTTTCTAGAAGCAGATTGCCTTTCTTCTGCAGTGCTGCTAGGGGGGGTTAGGACTGCCAACCTTTAGGTTAGCTGTTGCTATTGTTAAGTGCCATCCAATCAGTTCTGAGTCATAGCAACCCTGTATAGAGTTCCAAGAAGCAGTTGGTGGGTTCGAACTGCTGACCTCTCCGTTAGCAGTTTAGTGCTTATTCTACAGCATCACACTAGGATTCAAACTACAAAGATTACAACCAAGAAGACCCTGTGGAGTAATCCTACTCTGTAACACATGGGGTCTCCGTGAATAGACAGCAATGAGCTAATCCCAAATAAAGCTTATGAATTCAGCTTCATTGATAATTTACTTGTTGTTGTTGTTATGTGCCGTCGAGTCGATTCCGACACATAGCGACCCTGTACAGGGTTTCTGAGGCTGTAAATCTTTATGGGAGCAGAAAGCCTCCTCTTTCTCCTGTGGAACAGCTGATAGTTTCAAACTGCTAACCTTGTGGTTCACAGCCTGATTCTTAACCACTACGCTACCAGAGTTTAGTAGAGCTTATTTAACTCTTGATCATATCATCACAGAATTTTGGAATTGTCTCTCGTGTATGAGTCTGGTACATTAATTCAGGTAAAAGCCTTGGCTTTTCTTTCCTCCTCAAAGATGGGTACACGCTTAGCTCTGGTCAAATTCCCTTAGACAGAATACAGGATAAATACTCATATCTGACAATAGTGATGAAAATCAAAGGCACAAATCAGAATCCCAGGACTTTAAGTGAGATACCTGGCATGAAAAATACTGTCTTACTCGTGGGCATGTGTAGGAAGAAAAAGAATGTTGTCTGTGACAGAGCCCCAACCTCCTCACCTGAGTGCCTCCCCACCTGCCATCTCTTCTCCTTGGCAGGGCTCCTGGACAGGGCCACCTATAAACTGGCCTGAGGAGGGGTCCTCCAACTGAATGAGCAGCTGCATCTTCATCATCTTCACCAGGTTCTATCCTTGCCTCTCAAACTTAACCTTAGCTCCAATTCTTTCTGCCCCATCCACTCAATAACACCAATTGCTCTAACTTATGGTGACCCCATGTGTGTCAGAGTAGAACTTGGCTCCACAGGGTCTTCAATAGTTGATTTATTTGGGGGTAGTAAATCACCAGGTCTGTCTTCCAAGGCATCTCTGGGTGGACTCCAACTAATCTTTTGGTTAGCAGCCAAACATGTCAGCTGTTTGCACCACCCAGGGGCTCTGCCTGACTCCAAGTTCTTGAACCTGACCTGCATTTTTAACCCATCCCTCTCTCCCCAGCTTCCCGCCAACCAGGGGATGAGAGCAACTTGTGTCTTCCAAGGCTACCCTCTTGTCCTTAGATTCTCAGTGACAGTTCCTCTGGGGAACCCCAGTCTTTTCTCAGTCACACCCTCCCAGGGACCCCTGAAAACTGGGTCCGAAAGGGGCCCCAGAGGCTGTAATCACTCTGCACCCTGGTCTGCATGTGTTCATCCCATCAGGTCCCTGTGTTCATCCCATGCCATTGTCCCCAGAGCACCACCCTGGGGTGCTCTCTGCCCTGTGGAGGGTTTAGGAGTATAAGTCATGTTCTCCCCATAATGACTGTCAGTTCCTGAAGGGTGTTCATCCCTCTCTTGCCTCCTGGTGGGTGTCTGGCCCATCCCTGATACAGGACGCAGAGCTGACATCTGCCCAGACTAGAGCCCCATACACTGCCATCCCATCTGCAGGACCTGTATCCACCTAAAACCCAGGCAAGGACACGCCACAAGGTCGAATGTCCAGGGTAAGCAAGTAACTCAGGCCAGGCCAGAGCCATCTAAAAGCTTTCCGTTTGGAACTGGGAACAAAGACCCCTCTTTGGAGGTCAAGCTGTGAAGCAGGATTCAGGAACCGGGGGCAGCTGTGCATCCAGTTGAATGAGGAAGAATGACAGGTGAGTCGGCTCTGACTCGTACAGACTCCATGTATAACAGGATGGAGCTCTGTGCGGTCCTGTGCCACCGCGTAACAGTAAGGACTTCTGAGACCATTGTGGCAACGACTGTGTCAGTCCATCTCCTTAAGGGCTTCGTATTCTCCGCTGACCCTCTCCTTTACCAAGCATGGTGTCCTTCTCCAGGGACTGGAAAGAAAGTCCTGGAGTTTTTGAGAACAAGCCCTAGCAATCCCCAAGGCTCAGCAGCCTTCTGACCTTCCTGATGTTTGGTTATAGGAGCCCGTGAATTTTCTTTCTTGCATATCTTTATTCCTGAATGATTTGCTGGATTCATAAAACTACACTCATATAAATGGAGTTTCTGTCCTTGCGATCACATATTCCTGACTAATCTCCATGATTATCCCTCTTTGTCACTTGCCTACTTGCAGCTAACAAGTATGAGGCACCATTTGGTGTCTGGGGTCGGGGTGGGGTGACATCTCCCTTTCTACCTTGAATGGTTGCTCTTCTGATACAGAGCCACTGTCCTGGTTCTAACTGCCACTTATTTCTTATTGTTGGAAAATAAAATAAAATAAATCCCTCTTTGTTTAAGACACCGCCATTGGATTTCTTACTCCAGTAGAGTTCCCATGAGCAAGAACAGAGGGGAGTGCGGTCATTCCTGCAGGAATCTCCAGCGCTACACTGCCAAGATCTGATGCTGTATCAAAGTCTGAACATCAGAAGAGTGCTGTTTGGAGCCATTGGACTTGGGACAAAGCCCTGGCTGGCCCCACCCTGGACAATCCGGCTACTAAATAAAAATGCCAGATAATCCTTTGAAGTCAGAGGAGGAAGTAGTCAGTGCGGCTGATGACCCCAGGACACCTGAGGTGTGGGGCCAGGACAGTCAGGCAAAGCACAGAGTAATCCTACCTGGCAGACAGGGGAGGCTCTGCGTGTGGAGGTCAGGCCTGAGATCATTCAGAAGGATCCTGCCCCTCAGGCCTTGCTCAGAGCTCTAGGCTGCTCACACCAGTCCCCTGAGACCTCTCAGGAAGCCTGAAAAAGAGCAAGGTATGAAAGTTAGTTCCCTCCTGTCTGCAAACCTGGGGTCCATCAGAAAGCATTTTCACAAATCAGCAGTAAACATTAAAGCTGAAAATCACTTTAGAGGTTGTCTAGTCCAACCATGCAGCACATCACAAGACCACACGGCACATCCAAGACCACACGGTATATCCAAGACCACACGGCACATCCAAGACCTCATGGCACATCCAAGACCACACGACACATCCAAGACCACATGGCACATCCAAGACCACATGGCAGACAAAACCAGGAAGCGGGTAACTGCAGGGGCCCAATGACAGAGCTCAGGAGCCTGGGTCTCCCAGTAGTTGAGTGAGGCTGAAGTGAAGAATGGGGCTAGACAGGAAGCAGGAAGAGCATGCCCCATTGATATATGGCTTCTTTCCCCAGGTGGTGCAAACAGTTAACACACTTAGTTGCTAACCATAAGGTTGGAGGTTCAAGCCTACCCAGAAGCATCTTGTGGAAAAAACTGGTGAACTACTTCCCAGAAATCAGCTACGAAAGAGAACCTTCTGGAGCATACATGGGGTCACCATAAGTCCGAACTGACTTGAGGGCAAAGTGGGTTTTCTTCCCAGAAGCCTTCACTAGCCCTACAAAACGGCTTTCTGTTTGCTCCACAAGCTCCTGAACTTGCCCGCTCCACCTTACACACTCACCTTACACGTGATTGTAATTTCTCTCTCTCTTCATCTAGATGACAAACTCAACAATACAATAATAACAATTGTTGTTGTTGTTAAGTGCCGTCGAGTCGATTCCAACCCATAGCGACCCTGTATAGGGTTTCCAAGGAGAAACTGGTGAGCTTGAACCACCAACTCTGTAGTTCAAACAACTTTGCAGTCTGCCGCATTAGCCGACAGCGCCACACCAGGACTAATAATAATGACTAATAATTACTGAGCTCTTAACAAATACACGTGAATGTCTGGCCCTGTTCTAAGCAATTTACATAAGTAGAGGGATAATATTTTGAGGCAAAATAAAAGTCTGTTCCATTCCCGGTTTCTTGTTCTTGTCCCCAGAGTCCCCAGTCCTAGTGAATAGAGGGACAGCTTAGAACAAAAGGTAAACATTTTTCTTTTTTTTAAAACTCACTGAAGAAATACCAGTCCTGAAAGGATTTTTATTTTAAAGAATAAAAAACTTGACTTTGACTCCTAACTATGTCAGGGGTTGGAAGATGCAGTGATCAAAAGTCTCACTGGAAACCTCTGATGGGACGGTTCTCATCCACAGGGGTAAGAAGCTGAGAAGTGACAGGAAGAGGAACAATGGCAGTGCCTTGAGAGGACAGCCACTGCCTGGGGCTGTGAGAAGGCGCTCAACACCCAGCCTAGCGCTGAATTTGGTCACTGATGACCAACATGCCTGGTTTTCGGGAGAGCAGGGTAGGAGGCTTTAGGTCTCACTTGCATCTCACCTAGCACCTGTGCATCCATCCAGGTAGCAAAAGTAGGAATAGGCATCTGGGTTGGTGGGCAGCAGTTTGTGTGTGTGTGTGGAGAGGTGTCAGGAAGGGTGTGTGAGCCCATCCATGCTCTGGAGCTCTCACCCCTTGATGGTGAAGAAGGTTGAGGGAGGGCGGGCCAAGGCACCCAAGTGTTAAGGACATAGTAATCCTGCCCAGACCTTGTGACCACAGGACAAGGTGGACCCCGATCAGTGCAGCAGATGCAATCAGGACAAAGCAGCCAGTGTCTGTGAATTCGCTCGTTCAACTAGCAGTACTGCAGACACTGTTGTTGTTGTTGTTGTTAAGTGCCATCGAGTCGGTTCTGACCCATAGTGACCCTGTACAGGGAGTTTCCGAGGAGCAGCTGGTGAGCTTGAACCGCCAACCTTGCAGTTCAAACAACTTTGCAGTCTGGCACATTAACCCACAGCGCCACCACAGGGCTCCGTTGGTTGTTGTTAGATACTATCAGATCAGTTCAAACTCAAAAGCAACAGAGCCCAGCACTGCCTGGTCCTGTACCATGGTCACAATTGTTACTACAAAGGGACGTGAAAAATTTTGTGGAAAACTTCCATCATCTTTTAATTCCATTTTTCCGCAAATGTTTTGAAGCTCCCTCATGTGTTTGCCCCCATAATTTCTGCCACGGTTTCAATCTATCTCATTGAGGGTCTTCCTCTTTTGTTCGCTAATCCTCCTCTACTTTACCAAGCATGAGGCCCCTCCTGATAACATGTTCAAAGTACAGGAGATAAAACCCTCACTTTTAAGGAGCACTCTGACTGTACTTCTTCCAACACAAATTTGTTCCATCTTCCGGCAGTCCGTGATAAAGTCAACATCCTTCACTAACTCAAATTCAAAGGCATTTCACAGATGGGGCAACCAAGGCCTGGGAAGCTGTCAGTGACTTGCCTCCGTTCACACAGGGCCAGGTAATGGCCAAGCCAATGTCTGAACCCAGACAGTGGGCCTGCTGGCATTGACCAATTCAAGTCCTCTGCCACTTCACCCTGGCTCAGCTCACCCAGGAACCCCTTCATCCATTCTATGGTTTGAAGATGATCAGAGAACAAGTGCATGTTATACCCCTGGGGAGGGTCATCTAACCATGGTCAATGCATACTGATGAGGTGCACACAACACGGAGCCCTTCTGCATTATAACACAGGTAGTGAAGGAGGGTACCCCATTAAGAGCAAGGCCTGGAGGCCCCCAGGTATGCCAGGTAGTAACCCTTTGGTTGCCGGACTGTGAGGAAATAGGGTATGGAGAAGTCAGAGGGGACATTGGACAGGGCATGTCAGGGGTTGGACAGCCAGTAAAAATCAAACTAAAGCCATTGTGATCTAGTTGATTCTGACTCTTCGTGGTTCTACAGGACAGATTAGAACTGCCCCATAGTCTCCAAGGCTGTGATCAGTATAGTGATTAAACATTCGCATGCTAATAGTGTGGTGGTTTGAACCCGCCAGTGATTCAACAGGAGAAAGATGTGTCTGTCACTTCCACAGAGATTTGTTGTTGTTGTTAAGTGCCATCAAGTCAATTCCAACCCGTAGCAACCTGGTATAGGGTTTCTGAGGCTGTAAGTCTTTACAGGAACAGAAAGCCTCTTCTCCCTCGAAACCACTGGTGGGTTCAAACCACTGACCTTGTGGTTTGAAGCCCAATGTTTACCCAACAGAGTCACAACTTTGGAAATCTTATGGGACGGTTTTACTCTGTACTAAGGCATCGTGGTGTGGCACTGTGCGTTAATGCGCCAGACTGCAAAGCCATTTGAACTGCAAGGTCGGCAGTTCAAACTCATCAGCTGCCCCTCAAAAACCCTGTTCAGGGTTGCTAAAGGTCAGAATCGACTCAACAGCACTTCACAACAACATGGGGTCACTATGAAATGGAATTGAGTCAAGAGCAATGAGTTTTAGAATCATTACGGAAGCAGCTTTCCCCCACAGAGCAGCTGGTGGCTCGGAACCACCGAACTTTGGTTAGCAGGCAAATGCTTAACCAGAGCCACCAGGGCTTCTTTTATATTTGAATACATTATTCTTGAATTCTATCTGGATACATTATTGCATTTATATCCAGATACAATTTAATAATTTTAAAAGTAGATATATTATTACATTTTCCACCAGATTTATCCAATCCGTATGCTAACCAAATAATAAGAGAAGATGGATTATATGAAGATGAACATGGCATCAGGATTGGAGAGTCATTAACAACCTGTGATATACAGATGACACAACCTTGCTTACCAAAAGCAAAGAGGACTTGAAATTCTTACTAATGAAGATAAAAGACTACAGCCTTCAACACAGATTGCACCTCAATGTAAAGAAAATGAAAATCATCACAGTGATAAAATCAAATGTCATATTGCATTAGGCAAATCTGCTGCAAAAGACCTCTTAAAAGTGTTGAAGAGCAAAGATATCAGTTTGAAGACTAAGATGCACCTGACCCAAGCTATGGTATTTTCAATCACCTCATATGCATGTGAAAGTTGGACAAATGCATTTGAGTTATGGTGTTGGTAAAGAATATTGAAAATATGAACTGCCAGAAGAACAAACAAATCTCTCAGACTGCTCTTCAGAGGCGAAGATGGTGAGGTTTCGTCACTCACGCTTTGGATGTATTATCAGGAGGGACTCATCTCGAGAGAAGGACATCAGGCTTAGAAAAGTGAAGAGTCAGCTAAAAAGAGAAAGACCTCAACAAGATGAATTGACGCAGTGGCAGCAACAATGAGCTCAAACGTAGCAACAATTGTGGGGATGATGTAGGACCAGGAAGTGTTTTGTTCTGCTGTGCATAGGGTCGTTATGAGCTGGAACCAACTCGATGGCTCCTAACAACATTTTATTACATTATGTTTAGATGTATCACTATTCTTATTAGCATCTATACATAACTTTTGAAGAATTTCCCCTGTGCCTCATAGAGTTTGCAACCTGATCGTAGTCAAGGATGGATGCTGGTGGTGGTGTGCCATGGAGTTGCTTCTGACTCAGAGCGACCCTATGTAAGGTTTCCAAGGAGCACCTGGTGGGTTTGAACTGCCTACCTTGTGGTTTGCAGTCCAGTGCTTATCCTACAGTGCCACACCAGGATCCTATAAATGTTTAGGAGAGCAGAAAGCCTAGACTTTCTCCCATGGAACAGCTAGTAGATTTGAACTGCTGACCTTTCGGTTAGCAGCCCAGCTCATAATCCACTATGCTACAGAACTCCTTCAACAACAATAATAATTGTGGTGCTGTAGGTTAATGCACTGGACCGCAAAGTCGGTTTGAACTGCAAGATCAGAGGTTCAAACTCACCAGCTGCTTCTCGGAAATCCTATGCAGGGCCCATTATGCGTTGAAACTGACTCTATGGTACTTAACAACAACAGCAACAGTTATTACTATATTAATGATAATTATTATACTGGAATGCTAACCACAAGGTTGGTGGTTCAAACTGAGCAACAGCACCTATCAACAGCAACAAAATTATTATTTCTGTATGTGTTATTATGGAATCCTGGTATGGCACTGTGGGAGAAAGCACTGGACCCAAAAAAGGTCACGTTGAACCATAAGGTCAGTGGTTCAAACTTACCAGTCACTCCTTGGAAACCTTACACAAGGTCACTGTGAGTTGGAATCAATTCCACGGCACTAAACAATAAATGATATTATATTTGCATAGACATCTGTATTATTATGGAGTCTTGGTGTGGTGCTGTAGGATAAACATAGGACCGCAAGGCCAGTTTGAGCCACAAGGTCAGCTGTTCAAACTCACCAGTCACTCCTCGGAAATCCTATACAGGGTTGTTATGAGTAAGAAGCGACCCAATGACACTTAACAACAACAATTATTATTATATTTAAGACTATCCCTGGTAACTATACGAAGCCTCTGAGTTGTGCTCCCCAGTGCTGAGAATGCTTACACTGGCGTCAGCTCATCATGAAGAGTATATGGTTTTCCTTGCCCTTTTGGGGTGCTTCCTTCCCTCCCCTGCCATCACCCCCGGTCCATTAGCAGGCAGCAAGTGCTTTAAGCAGCCGCTGACATGTACAAATGGTTATCAGCGGGCCAATCGTTTGTTTGCTTTTCAGCAGTGTGAAGGTTGAGTTGGGTCATTTTGCACCCAATTACTTTGCAGTAAATTTGCCGGATGGTTCTTGTCCTGCAGTATTGATCCAGCATCTCACCTTGAGCTTGTTTATTGACACATCAAATTCAGAAGTCAGGTCTGCTCGATTGACCATTTCCCAATTAGGGCATTTATATGATGTCACCGAGACTCCTTGTCATGTTTCGATGAGAGCCATTTGTTCCCGAGCCCCCACCACCACCCAATCGTCTGCAACGATGTTGCTAGTTTTCTCTGACCTTTCCGGAGACAGATAGCAGTCCATAAAATACATCATTAGCAATGTGTCATTTTATCTGGCCACCGTTTCTTCACGCAAAAGGTGCTTCTTTCAACAAAAGATTCTGCAGTCATTCTCCCCTGAGACAGGCTTACAACTGCTTCTTTGTTGGAGCGCAGGAGTGATGGGAACGAGTGATAACTTTCTCATCGTGGGGATGCCTCATGGCATATTTGGAAAGGAGGCCTTTGGGCAGTGACACAGCGCAGACGTCCAGTAAGATGATGGTGAAGGTGGCAGCAGCACACCCAGATATCAACAAGACAGTGCCCCCAAAGGCAGTGTGCTGCTGGCTCAGAGCCAGACACTTTGCTCCCTGATGATTCCTCAGTCCATTCCCAATGGTCTTCTCTTAATGTGGCTGCGCATGTGTGGTAGTAGCATGGGGTGGGCGTGGGGATGATCATCAAAGGACAGAATCCCAAGGACTGTGTGCTCCTAGAACTAGACACGAGGTCCAGAGAATTGTGGCTTTCACCCAGTAAGGTGGCATTATTGCCCACATTTCAAAGATAAGGCAGTTGAGACCCAAAGGAGTTGCCACAGCTGATCAAAATCACAAGCTTGCAGCCTTGAGTTCCTACTCAGAAACTTTCCATTATGGTGATGGAAAAATCACACTGGTTAAGGGTAAAAGATGCACAGATGACTAACTGATGTCAATAAATTGTACACCTGTAAAAAGCTGAATTGGAAAACACTGTGTGATAGATTTACCAAAGAGAGAGGGTGCTACCAACCACCAAACACTTCATGGGATTTGGTTTCTTGGTTTGAAAGTTTAGGGTCATGGTTTCATGGGCCATCCCAGTTAACTGGCCAATAACATGTTTAGTGCTTCCGTTGCACTTCCGAGTTCAATGAGGAGTGCTTGCAAACAGACATCCAAGGTACAATAATGGCCTCACTTCATCTGGATCACAGTAGGAGAGTCCAGAATAAAAGGAGGAAGTGGAATGTGTGACTAATTGCCTTCATGAATAACTGCCTCCTTTGCCAAGAAATCAGAGAAATTGGATGCAGTATTGAACATTTTGATCAAAGGTTCTACAGAATAATATTGCTTAAAAGGGGGGAAATGCAGAACAGAATTTTAAATTCTCATGGAATTTAGACTTTCTGGAATCATGGAGGCTGGATGAACCCCTGAACTATGGCAACAGCAACACTAGAGGTTACTCCAGACTTAAGTTTAAGTGATTATATATTAATATTTGGGGAAAGAGGGTGAGAATGCCTACACGAGTGGGAAAATGTAATCAATGTCACTAGATCATATCTGT
Organism: Chrysochloris asiatica; assembly: GCF_000296735.1. NCBI lineage: Eukaryota > Metazoa > Chordata > Mammalia > Afrosoricida > Chrysochloridae > Chrysochloris > Chrysochloris asiatica. The sequence continues at coordinate 32,779,871 of NW_006408533.1, read as the reverse complement.
AGACATTGTTAGATTGGTGTAGGTTCTGCTGTGTTTATTCTCAACAACAACAAAAATAAAATAATTTTTTTTAGAAAATGGTAAGTTTACAATTGGAGAAATATTCTTACCACCTGCATCAGACACAGGTCTCTTACTGTCTAAGACAAGAGAGAGCTAGACAGTAAGCAGGCAGGAAAACTGGGGATCTCCCTCCACTGCAGACCTCAGGACTATCAGGCCTGGACCAGGAAGAAATCTTCCAAAAATGTTTATTGAACATTGACTTCCAAATCAAAAACCCCAAGTCTACTGATATTGAATCAAGTCTAACTCGTGACAATGCTGTCAGGACAGAGTAGGATTGTTCCGTAGCATTCCAAGGCTGTAAATCCTTGCAGAAGCAGACTGGCATATCTTTCTCCCACCAAGCAGTTGGTGGGTTCAAACCACCCACCTTTCAGTTGGCAGCCTACTACTCCAACCACTGTGCCACCAAGGCTCCTTGGAATATTGCCTTGTTGTTGTTGCTACTGAGTGCCGTTGAATCAGTTCCGACTCATAACAACCCTGTATTGGGTTTCCAAAGAGTGGCTGGTGGGTTTCAGTCCAGTGCTTATCCAGTGTCATACCAGGACTCCAGAATATTGTCTTAGAGATACTCAATTCAATATACAACAGTACATATTGAATACCATATCTATTCCCACTGTCATCTAATCAATTCCAACTCAAAACAACCCTAATAGAATTTCTGACTGTAACTCTTTAAAAAAGCAGACAGCTTCATCTTTCTCACCAAAGGAATGACCGGTGGGTTTGAACAACGAATCTTGCAGGGTTAGCAGCCCAATGCCTAACCTACAGTGCCACCAGGGTTCCACATATTGACAGAAATATTAAATATGTATTATTACCACCAGCATCAGCAATTTGCATAGAATTTTTGAAGTTGTTCACATAATACAGATAAGAAGCAAGATGATCTGAGACAGTCTTGCCGGTAAGAGGGAGCACCCAGACTGGAACTCAAGACTCCAGACTCAAGGTCCAGAACCAATTTTGCTACATTATAGTCTGCATTGTTATGCATTATAGCTGATGGATGGGCTCATAGGTGTAGTGTAAGAGAGAGCTCTTCATTCATTCAAGTCAAGGTCAACAGAACAGGAAACCATTTGGGAAGGACACTAAGTTAGAGGGATGAAGTTTCTAGAGGCCAGAGGTACCGACCCTGGGCATCATGGATGCCATGAGATTCACCTGGACTGAGGAATCAATAGCTCAGCAATCTATAACCCATTCATGGGACACAGACTAGTGTACAAATAGAAACACGGAAATAGGAGAAATCAGATCCATACCAGGTAGTCCTTTCAGCCATGCAAGAGGACCAGTGGACAGATGGTGTCTAGGGTGAGTCCTGACCCTTCCACTAGTCACTCCAACTTACTTTCATTGCCATCTTAGGAAGTCACCAAGTCTTGGGTTAGAACAGGACCTATGGAAGCCACTCCTAACCTTCTATGTCTAGAAAAACAAGGCCACCCTTCTTAATCTTAAAAACCTATGACAATGCCCTCCAAAACGAAGTGCCTTAGATAAATCCTTCAATGTGGAGGTCTTTTCTTTGTCTTGTGTTGATTTATTTTACTGAGATCTGTGCTTAATCTACTTTGGAGCAATTCTTGTTCTCATGGGGATGCAGAATGGATGAGAAGGGTCTTCAGCGAGCATGGGCAACCAGGAATTATGGGGAATGATAACATTTTAACATACAGAGTCATTGGTCCCTCACTGGAAGACCCATGTTGGCATGAGACATATCTAATTCAACACAAGATGCCTTTTCTCTCCATTTTCACATGCCTGTTAAAAGAAGAGCGTAGGAAATGTATAGAACATGGTATATTACCACAAAGGGTTTAGAATCTTTTTAGAAAAAAACAACAGGAGTATAACAGTGGGAGAAGAATGACCCGAAGAGAGGGGAGGAGCTCCAACAGAGGGAGCAGCCAGAGGTCAGAAGGGTATACAACTTGTCTCCATTAGCCCAGGACTTATCTGGTTTTAGCCGTATAAATGCCACATTCCTGGAAACTGCTCCTTCACATAAACCAAATGGTTGGTAGCCTAGTCTAGAGGCAAGAGAATGTATGACAGATTCTGAAAACCAAAATTGTTTCAAGTTTTAGACGAGTTTTGTAAGAAAGGTATCAAAGTACTGTAATTTTATTTAATTGAATGTTTTTTTCTAAGACATTACATTTAAATATTAAGTTGATTTACTGCCATCTGAATTTGGTTGTTGAAATTGAAAAAAAAATCTGTTATTTAAAATTTTTAAATATGAATATTTAGCTTTAACTAAACTAAATGTGACTAAAATTTAAACTGGAGTCCTGGTGTGGTGCCGTAGGATAAGCACTTGACCACTAACTGCAAGCGTGATGGCTCAAACCCACCAACCACTTCTCAGAAACCCTATACCCTAAACTGACTTGACAGTACTTAACAACAACAACAACACAGCAAAATTTAAACCAAAAGCTGGAGGGAAGCAGGGACGTAATGTAAATCAGGAGGGGCAGCCCCTACTCAGCCCCAACTAGTTTCTCTGAAACAGAAGGGTTTCCAGGAATGCGGAATTTGCAAGCTAAGTCCAGAGGAGTCCTGGACTAACTAGGACAAGTTGTACACCTGCTAACTTCGGGCCAGTCCCTCAGTAGAAGCACCTCCCTTTGTTCCAGACCATTCCTTTCCCATTCGAGAATGCTGCCAAATGTCCTGACATTTCCAGGGAATTCCCAAATCAGGACTTTTAGGAGCAATCTCCTAGTTTTAAAATATTGGTGACAAATATAAAATTTGCAAAAGTTACAATGCCAGACAAAGCACATCTGTGACTGTTAATTTTCAACTCCAGCATTACTAGTTATAGCATCTAACCAATAGAACTACCACCCACTGATGGCAGAAGAGTGAAATTGCAGGATATTCTCATTCAGAGCTAACTGGATTTTTTTAGTCAAAGCACCCTGTAGGGTAAGAACAGAACTGTTAACCTCAAGGTCCACAGTTCAAATCCACCAGCTGCTCTTCAGGAGAAAGATGAAGCTTTCTGCACCTGTAAGTTTGTCATACTGTGGTGGTTTGTGAGTTGCTGTGATTCTGGAAGCTATGCCACTGGAATTTTAAATACCGGCAGGGTCAACCATGGTGGACAGGTTTCAGATGAGCTTCAAGACTAAGACAGATTAAGAAGGAGAGATGACTACTTTCAAATATTTAGTCACTGAAAACCTTATGAATAACAGTGTAACACTGACAGATAATATCAGAATTTTAAATATTGAAACATAATGAAGAGTACCAGAATATTTTTGAATACGGTGCCAGAAAATGAGCCACTCAGGTGTCTTCCCAAGGCACTCAAACTACAGTTGTCTCCTCAAAGTAGAGTTGACCATGATGCCACAAATGGAGTAAAGCTTTTAGGACCTTCATTCTGATGGAGCACAACTCAAAAGGAGGAGAAACAGCTGTAAACATCCATTAATAATTGGAACATGGAATGTGTGAAGTATGAAGCTAGGAATGTTGGAAGTTATCAAAAATTAAATGAAATGCATAAACATCCATATCCAAGGCATTAGTGAGCAGAAATGAACTGGTATTGGCCATTTTGAATCTAATAATCACATGGTTTTACTATGCCGGGAATGTCAAATTGAGGAGGAATGTCATCACATTCATCATCAAAAAGAACGTATCAACATCTGTCCTGAAGTACAACACTGTCTTTGATAGGATAATACCCATATGCCTACAAGGAAGACCAAGTAAATACCATTATTATTCAAATTTACACACCAACCACTAAAGCCAGTGATGATGAAATTGAAGAATTCTACCAACTTCTTCATTCTGAAATTGATCAAGCAATTAATCAAGATGTAGTGATAATTACTGGTGACTGGAATGCAAAGGTTGGAAACAAAGATCAGTAGTTGGAAAATCTGATCTTGGTGATAGAAAGGATGTTTCAGATCGCATGATAAAATTTTGCAAGACCAATGACTTCTTCATTGAAATACCTTTTTTAAACAACATGAAAGCTGACTATACATATAGACCTCACAAGATGAGATATAGAGAAATCAAATTGACTACATCTGTGGAGAGAGACGGTGGAAAAGTTCCATATCATCAGTCAAAACAAGGCCAGGGGCAGACTGTGGAACAGACCATCAATTGCTCATAGGCAAGTTCAGGCTGAAGCTGAAAAAAATGAAAATAAGTCATGAGAGCCAAAATATGACCTTGAACACATCCCACCTGAATTTAGAGATCATCTAAAGAGCAGATTTGATGCATTAGACACTAATAACCCAAACCCAGAAGAGTTGTGGTATGGCATGGATAGTGTCATACCAAAAGAAAGCAAAAGGTCACTAGAAGACAAGAAAGTAGAAAAAGACCAATATGGATGTCAGAAGAGACTCTGAAATTTGCTCTCCAGCATAGAGATGCTAAAGCAAATGGAAGAAATGAGGAGGTGACAAGAGCTGAACAGAAAATTTCAAAGGGTAGCTCAAGAAGACAAAGTCAAACATAATGAAATGTGCAAATACCTGGAGTTAGAAAACCAAAAGAGAAGAACATGCTCAGCATTTCTCAAACTGCGGGAACTGAAGAAAAAATTCAAGCCTCAACTAGTAGTATTGAAGGATTCTAGGGACAATGTATTGAATGATGTAGAAAACATCAAAAGAATATGTAAGGAATATACAGAGTCACTGTACCAAACAGAAATGGTCACTGTTCAACCACTTCAAGAGGTAGCATATGATCAAGAGCCAATGATACAGAATGAAGAAGTCCAAGGTGTACTGACAGCATTTACAAAAAACAAGGTTCTGGGAGTTATAGACTACAAATTGAAATCTTTCAACAAACTGATGCAGCACTGGGGGCAGACACTTACCTATGCCAAGAAATTTGGAAGACAGACCTGGACAATTGATTGGAAGAGATTCATATTTGTGACCATTCCAAAAAGAGGTGACCCAACAACATACAGAAGTCATCAGACAATATCATTAGTATCTCATACAAGTAAAATTTTACTAAAGATAATTCAAAAACTGCTGCAACAGTACATTGACAGGGAACTCCTAGATGTTCAAGCCAGATTCAAATGAGGACATAGAATGAAGGATATCATTGCTGATGTCAGATGGATCCTGGCTGAAAGCAGAAAATACCAGAAAGATGTTTACCTGTGCTTTATTGACTATGCAAAAGCTTTTGATTGTGTGAATCTTGACAAGCTATGGACAACATTGTGGAGAATGAGTATTCCAGAATACTTTATGGTGTTCATGAGGAGCCTGTACATAGACCAAGAGGCAGTTGTTTGAACAGAACATGGGAACACTGAAATGTCTAAAATTAGGAAAGGTGTGCGCCAAGGTTGTATTCTTTCATCATACTTATTCAACCTGTATGCTGAGCAATATTACAGAAGCTGGATTGTATGAAGAAGAAATCCTGGCATCAGGATTGGAGGAAGACTCATTAACAACCTGCAATACGCAGATGATACAATCTTGCTTGCTGGAAGTGAAGAGGACTTAAATACTTACTGATGAAGATCAAACACCACAGCCTTCGGTATGGATTGCATTTCAATGCAAAGAAACCAAAAATCCTCACCACTGGATCAATAAACAACATTCTTATCAATGGAGAAAAGATTGAAGTTGTCAAGGACTTCATTCTTCCTGAATCAACCATCAATACTCATATAATCAGCAGTCAAGAAATCAGATGACGTATTGCATTAGGCAAATGTGTTGCACAAGACCTTATTTAGTGTTGAAGAGCAAAGATGTCAGCTTGAGGACTAAGGTGCGCCTGACCCAAGCCATGGTATTTTCAATAACCTCATATGCATGTGAAAGCTGGACAGTGAATAAAGAAGACCATAGAAGAATTGATGCTTTTGAGTTATGGTGTTGGAGGAGAATATTGAAAGTGCCATGGGCTGCCAAAAGAACAAACAGATCTGTGTTAGAAGAGGTGCAGCCAGCGTACTCCTTGTAGGCCAAGATGGCCAAACTTTGTCTCTCATACTTCAGACTTATTGTCAGGAGGGACCAGTTGCTGGAGAAGGATATCATGTTTGGTAAGGTGGAGGGTCAGAGAAAAAGAGAAAGACCCCCAGCGGGATGGATTGGCCAAGTGACAGTAGCAATGGGCTCAAGTGTAGCAACAATAGTGAGGTTGGCCCAGGACCAGGCAGTGTTTCGTTATGTTGTGTATAGGGTCGCTGTGAGTCGGTACCGACTCGATGGCACCTAACAACAACAACATATGCATGTGAACATTTGATAGCAAATAAGGAAGACCATAGAAGAATTGATGCATTTGAGCTATGGTGTTGAAGAAGAATATTAAAAGTACCATGGACTGCCAAAAAAAAACAAACAAACCAATCTGTGTAGGAAGAAGTACAGCCAAAATGCTCCTTAGAAACCAGGATGACCAGACTTCAGATATATTATCAGGAGGGACCAGTCCTGAGAAGGACATCATATTTGGTAAAGTGGAGAGGTCAGCAAAAAAGATGAAGACCCCTAAGGAGAGGGATTGGCACAGTGGCAGCAGCAATGGGCTCAAGCATAGCAACTATTTATGGTGAGGATGGCACAGGACCAGGCAGTGTTTTGTTCTGTTGTACATAAGGCCGCTGTGAGTGGGTACGGACTTAATGGAACATCACAACAACAGCAATAAAGATTTACAACCTCATATAGGGTCACTGTAAGTAAAAATCAACTCAGCGGCACATAACAAGGTAAATCAGTCTTACCTGAGCCCCTTAATATGGAAAAAGTTTGCCTGGAGAGCAGGGGTAGGGCTAAGAAAGGAAGAGGGTCTAAGTCAGAAGCATCAAAAACCAAATTTCGCCTGTGTCTCATTGTGGGGCATGACTGGCTCAGACCCCTGGACAGGAAATCAAAGCATCAGCCAGCAATTGCTCTCGGGTTGAGACCTTGAATATGACGTCTCAGCATGAAAGTGGCTGTCTTGCTGGCTGATTTATAAAACCCCAAGAAAAATCTTCAAGATGGAAACCTTGGCCCACTTTTAACCAGAGCAACCTGCAGCCCCTCAGCACTTAGATAGGTCTGATAGCCCGGATTTTGTGGCAGCTGAGACAAAGCTAAGCTGTCCTGCATGCCGGTCAGTCTCCATCTCAGGGATGAATGTCTGCAATGGAGCTGGTTGCAGGATTTCTTAAACCTTCTCTCAACAGACTCCCCTGCCAGCTGCCCTGGCTTCCCTCCACTCTGAATCTCCTTAATTTTCAGTCAGGCTGGTTTGTCTGTCTGTCTTCTCCCTAATTGTCAAAAAAAGACAGGTGCGGTCTCACTCTCTGGTTAAGTAAAGAAGATATCTATGTGCTGTGATTCCCCACCTTCCAAGTACTTCATGAAGTCTCTGCTTCTTAATAAGAGAGTCCGTCTTTAGTTATGCTGGGAGAAAGAAGGCTTGAAATGTGAATAATCAACACTCACACATGTGCATGCAAACATGCACCCAAACACACAAGACTAGGCATCAGCTGTCCTTAGCTACCTGCCGCCTCCACCCCCAATCTGTGACTGACTTTCTGTCTAAAACTGGGAGATCACTTCTCCTCTCTGGGCTTCACTCTCCTTATCTATGAAATGATAGGGTGGGGTGAGTTACATGACCTCTGGCATCCTTCCATGATTCTTTGTAAATTCATGCTAAGAGGCACATTAACTAACAGAGTATTTTCTTCAGGTCAGGAAACTACTGAGCAAAGAGATGCACAGGGCAGCCGCAGCTGGAAGGAGGCTGGGAGTCCACAGAGGGAGAAAGGGGCCTAGACAGGAGTAGGAGGCTCAGGGTCCTAGAGACCAACATTGACAACATCCCTTCTGCTCAAGAATGGTGCTGGCCTCTAGGTGTCTTCATATCCATGTCCTAGTGGAATTCCACACCTGATCCTCCCCAGATGAAGATGCCTCTGGACTTCCTACTTACCAGCTACAGGATGGACAAATAGAGTCAAGGGTGCAGGATCTAGATCAGGCAAAATGTGCTGTGAGCCCCTACTATGTGCCGTCCAGGTGCCAGATGGGATATCTTTGTTCCGATTCTTCCTCTTACTTTGTAACATCTCCCAACCCACCCTCATAGGGAGACTGAGGTTCTAGGAAGTTGTTGTCAGATTCAGAGCAGGAAAGGCTGGTTCCACCAGTCATTAAGGGCAAAGTCTTTGATGTCATACAGTCAGCATCTGTACAGTGGGAATAATAACAGTATCCACAGCAAAGGATTGTTATGAGAAATAAAATGATTCAGGTATGGCTGGGTTGGTCAGCCATACCTGAATCATTTCTACTTCCTTTCTAGTAGAACCCACTTTTTTTGAGGATTCAATCAGCCCAGCTAAAGAAACTACATTTCCCATTCTCCCTTATAGCCAGGGTTTACCAAAGGAGATAGTCGTAAGTGGGAACCCACAGGGCACTCTGGGAAATGTCTGCTTGCCTGATATAGATGCTGAACACTTTCTTCTGTATTTGTCCTTCCTTCTGCTAAGAACATCAGTGAGGGCTGGAGCTATACGGCCCCTCACAGTCGTGAGGGAAAGGGGATCCAAGAGACCTTGGCACAGTCACACACACACAGAACCCCAGGCCCCCTGTTCAGAACCACAATTCCATTTTAGCTGCGTTTAGTTGGGTTCTCTATACTATGATCTGAGCTTAATCTCCAGTTGGCATAGTGTTTGGCACAATGCCCCATATACAGTAAACACCTTATACATCTCTTCCATAATATGGGACTGATTCTGGTTGGCCGCCCTGTTGTGGAAGGGGAGCCATCAGATAGGACTTACTTATGACACGGTACTTCAAAGACACTGCCATTCTTCAACTTTGTGGTCTTCATTGATCCTTGGACTTTCATGGCCTTCATTTTCCTTGTCTGGAGATTGGACCAAAACACGTACAAAGTTCTTTTCAATTTTGACCACCCAAAAGTTTCTGACAATATCTGAAAGATATCACAAGTCCACTCGCACGGTCCCACTATTCAATGTTTCAAGACAACCCCTAGGTCCTCCTCCAGTTTCCCTCCCTATGCCCCACTCCTGCAAGACCCTGAAAAGTTGCCAGAATAAAAGAAACTCTTTACATCAGAGGCCATGTTATATTACTTAACTTAGTCACCCGGTTTAAATAAGAGAGACTACCAAAAGGAACATAAAAACCAAGCTGAATCAATAAGTCACTAAATAATTTTGGTAACATTTCACATTAATGTCGCATGAATACTTTATTAAGAGCTGATAAGTAATTTTCCCTTTTTCTTAAATTATGCTAGGATGTGCAGAAGCATAAATAATTGCTTGAGCTGCAGCTCCAAAGTGTTTCTTCACAAGTTGTGATAACATCATCCATTAACTAGTTTACAGTCATTCCGACAGGTCTTAGAATAATTTACTTTGCACAGCAACTTGGATGAATCATTTATTCACCATTATTAAAGTATTTATAAATGCTGCTTTAATTTAGCCCCCAATTTCCTTGCAGCATATTGACCAAAAATAAGAACGCTTAGAACAGTACTTCGGCTTTGCTTCATAATTTTATTTTAACCAGAAGAGCGGTATTGGAGCACATGGTCTCTCTGCACACATTATAAATCTATCACCCATCCCCTTTAGTCTTGGGATACAAGATTTTTTCTCTGCTGAGTCTTGACAAGCCACCCTGGTTGACTATGTGTGTGTGTGTATTTTGATATTGTGAGGAATGGAAGGAGGGTCCTCATTCAACATACTTGGGACAGAGACAAATAAAATGAACATTTATTGAAGATATACTTTGTTCCAGTTGCCTTAGCAAACAGTTGTTGATATTTGGCATATCAAGCACTATTCTAAAAACTTCATTTGTATCATTTCACTTAATTTTCTCAATAATAATGCTTAACCCTTACCTAACACTTACAAAATGCCAGGTCATGCATGCTTTAAGCCTTTTAACCATATTATCTCATTTAATCCTCACAACAACACTGCAGATGAGTTCTATCATGAACCCCATTTGAGAATTGTTGGGACCGAGGAACAGAGAGGTTGAGTGACTTGCCCAAGGTCACACAGTGAGGAAATGACAGAACTGAAATTAGATTGAGGTGACCTAATTCCAGAGGTCGCACCCTCAACTACCACCTGCCTCTTGATAACAAATGATGTAGATGTGATTTCTAGTCCATTTTACAGAAGAGGAAACTGCAATTTCCAAACAGTCAGTTGTTTTCCAAGATTCTCATGGTGGGAGGCAGGGCAAGGAGTCAAACTCAGAAGGCCTGCCCATGATCTTAGCCACCACCCATACTGCTTTGCACATAATCTCACCATGGACATTGTTGTTCTTCTTAGCTGCCTAAGAACCTGATTCATGGCAACCCTATGCACAATCCCTGTGATGAGTGTGGAAGACCAGAGGCTTTTCACTGGCTGGTTTTCAGAAGTAGATTGCCATGCCTTTCATCCTAGTCTATTTTGATCTAGAAGTGCCAACATGTAAATCTCTACCGCTGCTCATGAGACATATTGGCCAGGAATGGAACCCAGGTCTCCTGCATGAAAGATGAGACTTGTACATTGAATCACCACTGCCCATAGTTAGTAGCTGCTATTCCCACTTCATGAGTATTCCAGAACACTCAATCATGCTCATGAAAAACCTGTACATAGAACAAGAGGCAATTGTTTGAACAGAACAAGGGAACACTAAGTGGCTTAAAATTAGGAAAGGTATATCAGGGTTGTATTCTTTCACCATGCTTATTCAATCTGCATGCTGAGCAAATAATCCAGAAAATGGGATTGTATGAAGAAGAACATGGCATCGGGATTGGAGAAAGACTCATTAACAGCCTGTGATATGCAGATGATACAACCTTGCTTGCTGAAAGCAAAAAGGGCTTACAATACTTACTGATGAAGATCAAAGACCACAGTCTTTGGTATGGGTTGCACCTCAATGTAAACAAAACAAAAATCCTCATCACTGGACCAATAAACAACAACCATATAAATGGATAATAAATTGAAGGTGTCAAAGACTTCATTTTGCTCAGATCAACCATAAACACTAATAGAAGCAGCAGGCAAGAAATCAAAGAATGTATTGCATTAGGCAAATCTGCTGCACAAGACCTCTTTAAAGAGTTCAGGAGCAAAGATGTCAGTTTGAGGACTGAAGTGCACCTGACCCAAGCCATGGTATTTTCAATAACCTCATAAGCTTGTAAAAGTTGAATAATGAAATAAGGAAAACCATAGAAGAATTGATGCATTTGAATTATGGTATTGGAGGAGAATACTAAAAGTACCATGGACTGCAAAAATAAAAAACCAATCTGTGTTGGAAGAAGTACAGTCAGAATGCTCCTTGGAAGCCAGGATGGCCAGACTTCATCTCGCGTACTTCGGACATATCATCAGGAGGGACAGAGTTGGGTTTGAGATCTATATCCACCTGGTTCATTTGATCAAAACATTGTAGGGAGAGGAGGTCTACCTTCCATTTTCAGAAGCTTTGATTGGGACCTGCACTCCACTTTCTCAGCCATTTTCACGCAAGCTTCCAGGGAAGAGGACACAGGAGGCTCCTGGGGTACTGTGGAGAGGTAGAGCAGGACCTGGGACCCCCCAAACTTGAGGCCCCCTCTATACGGTCACTGTACTGCAAGCTCACTTCCCATCTTCCCCAGACCCAGACCTTTCACCATCACTTTCTCCATCACCTTAGTAAGACACTCCAGGGACAAAGGGAAAGCAATTGATTTTGATGTACAGAGAAAGACTCTGGGCTGAATTTTCAACTAGAAAATAATCAGAAAGTCAGAGGAACTCTCAAACCAACAAGGGTGTAAGGCCAAGGAAGACAGAAGAACCCCAGAAGACTGGGAATCTTCATGGGGGAATATTCAGATGGTTTAATAAAATTCAATGTTGAAGCAGCATCAGTGGACTCAAGTGTGGCAATTGTGAGGCTGGCCCAGGATCTGGCAGTGTTTGTTCTGCTGTGCATAGGGTTGCTATGAGTCGGTACCAACTCAATGGCACCTAACAACAACAACAATGTTGAAGCAGGAGAATGCACCGAGAATCTTTTTGAGGCCCCTTTCAGCTCTTGTTGTTTCCAAGAGAGCTGGCTTTAATACGGAGTTACCCTAAACTGCAAAAGTCCTTTAGGACCCTCCTTCCATAACTGTCACTTCGAAGATCAAGAGAGCTGTCTTGATGGTGCAGCACTTTTCTGCATATCTTCTGTGTGTAGGGGAGAAGAAGAAATGGACAAAGAAAGTCTTAGGACGTTTCCTTCTGGGCTAGAAGAGGTCAGCTCAAGAGAAAACATCCTAAAACTTCCTTAAGAGAATGTTGTTAATGCTAAGAAAAGGCATCATGCCAAATTAAAACCTAGAGTTGATCAACAACCCTTAGATTTCAAAACGAGATGTTTTTGTGAGGTCAGGCACCCAGAGAAATGGAGACTTTTTATGTGCATGGGTTGTTGCATTAATGGTGGAGGTTCAGGTCATGATTGAGATGTTTGGACAAAGGACAATCTCTTAGAGCTCTTTAAATAATTAAGTCATTACTGAACTTAAATGGCTGCTTGATCTGATATACACCAAAGACATCTGCCGCTTGGAAATGCCTGGGGCAGGCATAAACGTACCTCCTTGACCCATCCCATCCATGTAGCAAACATGGCCTGAACACACACCAAGTGCCTTGTGCTATGGTTGCACTAAGGATAAAGACAGGAACAAGACCTGGTTTCTTCCCCCAAGGAGCACCAGTCTAGTAAGGGGACAACTGACTACACACAGATGGAAACCATAGCATTTCATTACAGTCCCTTCCATTTCATTACATTACCTTCCTGCTGTAAGTAAAGACTGGAAACTAGGGAAATGCCCAGTCCTGTCTGTCACACAGATGCCATCAGGCCGGAGGCAACTGTCTACCACATATCATACTGTGGTTCCCCAGTCATGTGTCCCTGTCCCTTAAGATCCCCAGGTCTAGCCCTTGAGTTGCTTAGCCTGGTCAGCTTGCAATGACTGTCACTTCCACATGCCAGCACTATTCCCTGCATCCACACAAATGCAAATGGACATACAGCAAGTTGTGCCATCCTGTTTGCTGCTAGTGGACTTATGATGTGTCAAGTTTAAATAGTACGTGCAAGACTTACCACGGAGGTGGCATAGAATTCACTGTTCAAGCCCACCAAGACTCTGAGGCCGCCCCCTCCTCCCTTCTAGGGCCAGAAGAGCAAATTCATGAAATTCTGATGCTGAGAAAAGGCCCCCCTTGCCTTTGCTCACTCAACTTTCATCTCTCTCTCTCTCTCCTTTCTTCTAAGTCCCAAAATAACACAAAATAGCATCAACGCCACTTATCAGCACCCGGTAGATGCCAATTAACCTTTGTGCAAGTTTACTTCTCCTGTGTATAGGCCCTAGTCTCATTCCTGGGGTTGAATTATTAATTCCTTACAACCAGGCATGGCACACCACATGCTGCCTTCTTGTCGCTCTGCTGATGTAGCTGGCTCTAATTTAGACCCAATCCATCTACCTCTTTTGCTTTTCTTTATATGGATCTGAGAATACTTTTTTTCTTTTCCCTCACCAGCAAATTAAACTGTTCAGTTGTCCCCACCTCTTCCCAGTAACGGAAGCATCGTAGACTTGAGACATTAAGGAGAGAGTCCAGAAAACTTGCTCCAATACCAGCAAGTTTCATTTTGATAACAGATTGGCAAGACAAGCATTTGGGTTGCAAAGCAGCCTTGGTCAGGTTTCCATTTTGCAACAAACCCCCAAATTAAATATCACCGCCAGGGGATAATTCTTTTGCAAATCGTATGAGCTGAGTTATTTCTGTTTCGTCAGGCACACTGTCACTCCGGGCTGGTGTCTCATCCATTATTCTGGCTGTATACAGAAGGCCCATAATAGCAGCACTGGCAGCAGAAGTGATGGCAAGAATGGGACTGTCCATTTATGATCACGGAAAAAGATGAAAACCATGTTCCTTAGCAAAACTTTGAAGCCCGCTTTGGTTGTTGTTAAGTGCTATCAAGTTGGTTCCAACTCATAGCAACCCAGAATAGGGTTTCTGAGGGTTTGAATCACTAACCTTGCAGCTACCAGCCCAGTATTTATTCTACAGTGCCATACCAGGCCTTCAGTTTAGACTGGAGAAAATCACAAAATACAGCCTCTTAAGCTGGGTGGTTTAATTGATAACAAGGCAGGCAGCATTTGGAGTCCTGTGTTAAGCTCTGGTCAAACCTGAGTTAGGCTAGCTGTTGTTTAGTGTCATGGAATAGGTTCCAACTCATAATGACCTTGCTTAAGTCACACTGAACTGTGACATAATGTGGTAAATTTCTGTGTCTGGCCATGATGTTACTTCTGACTATTGTGCCCGGCTCCTTCTCAGTCTAATGGAGTATTCCTTCTTGTTTTAAAGACTCTGCTCAAGTAAGTGTCTCCTCTTCCAGGAAGGCTTCTTGACCCAGCCTGATTCAATCCCCTTCCCACTCCTATCCATCCAAAAGCCACACTCACTGCCAATGAGTTGATTCCGACTCAGAGCCATTCTACAAGGTTTCCAAGGTGGGAAACCTTTATGAAAGCACACAGCTGCTCCTAGCACATAGATTTAAATAGACTCTTTGGTTTGTCCCACTATACAGGGAGCTCACCTCATTCTTCTCTAATCTCCAGTGGATAAAGACTCAGCACAGGGCAATGGTCGGTGCTTATTAAATATTTGTTGAATGAACGGATATTTCTAAATATAGAAACATGTCTGAGATGAAACAAAGAGCTGAATTCAAAAGAACTGACTATTCTGGAATTAATCTGTTGAATTCATTGATTCAATTATCCAGCATGGTCTTCCTCAGTGCCTAAAGGATACTCTGCCTTGTGTTAAATCCATAGAGGAGGATAAAAATATAATCCCTGTGCCAATCACTTATCAAAATAAGAAAATAAGACTTGCTAGGTACTGGGACACGTCCTTCTGTAGTCTCTCTTTAATGCGCATTTCTAGATGAGAATAGTGAAAAATGGTCTCACAAGGAAATGGCGTAGCACAGTCAGAATGGCCGTGACAACACACTAGGCTAGGTATTTTTTAAAAAACAAACTTATTCCCACCATCACTATCCCACCAGAGTCAGTTTGTGACCTTGTGTCAGTCAGTCCATCTCTCTGGACCTCAACGGTGTCATATGTAAAATCAAAATGGTGCTGGTGCAATTGGCTACGCGTATGAAAGAGAAACTACCAGCTGCTCCGCGGGAGAAAGATGAGGCTTTCTACTCCCGTAAAGATTTACACCCTCGGAAACCCTATACAGGGTCGCTATGGGTCGGAACCGACTCGATGGCACTTAACAACAACAACAAATGAAAGAGAAAATTAAATTTCTGCATCATACTGTATAGAAAAACTAAGCACCAGGTGGATTAGAGACTTACTTGTAAAATAACAA
The DNA here is from genome assembly GCF_000296735.1 of Chrysochloris asiatica. Classification (NCBI taxonomy): domain Eukaryota; kingdom Metazoa; phylum Chordata; class Mammalia; order Afrosoricida; family Chrysochloridae; genus Chrysochloris; species Chrysochloris asiatica. The sequence goes on along the minus strand of NW_006408533.1, from coordinate 32,764,246 downwards.
AGCTCTAAAACCTGTGAAATAAACTTTAGGAGTATATTTTCATGAGTTTAGGAAGTACTTCCTTAACAAAATATGAAAGACAAAAATCATACAAGGAGGTATTTGACAAATTGGTCTACCTTAAAACAAACACATACCATAATCAAATTGAAAAATTAAGTCACCACCTGGAAGAAGAAATCTGTAATTCTTAGGATGAAAAACGGAAAAGTAGCCAGAATATCTAAAGAACATTTACAAATCTATTGGGAAAAAGATGGACAACCTGTAGAAAGATAGTGTGTGTACAGGAAATGTAATTCACAAAAGAGAAGAATGGCTGATAAAAGTAAGAGAAGATGCTCGGCCTCACTAACAATAAGAGAAATTTCTACTTGAAAATGAGAATGGGATATCAAGCCATACCCACTGGATTGGGGGGCAGAGTGTGGAATAGAACGGCTGGTAACATCTAGTGTTGTTAAAGATGTGTCTCCATGGGACTCTTGCATGCTGAGGGAAGGAATGTGAATCAGTAGAGCTATTTTGAGGAACAATATGGCAATAAACAGGAAAGTTGAAGCTGTTTATCCCCCTATGACAAAGCAATCCCCGTTTTTAGATATAAAGATATACATAAGTATATTTCTTGCAGCATTATTTGCTACAGCCAAGCATAAGGAAACAATGTAAATGACCATCAATTGAAAAACAAATTGTGTCTAATCATTCAATGCTGTATAGAATCCTATACAGCAGATAATGTGAACTCATTCATTTACATGTGGCAATATGACTGAATCTCAAAAACACAATGCTGAGGCAAAACAGAAAGTCACAGAGTGAGATGTACCAGGTGGTGGCATTGATGCAAAGTTTAACACAAAGCAACACTACATTGTTAAGATGAAATTTTCACAACGCCACCAAATATAAACACTGAATGAGAAAGACGCTCTGAGTTCAGGACAGGAGTTATCTCTGGGAAAGGTGAGAGAGGATAGCAGTGGAGAGAGGACACAAAGGCTTCAAATAGCGCTGAACATATAATTTACTAAAAAGAATGTAAAACAAAATAGCTGTTAGACCTCAGTGGTGGAGTGATGAGTGTCTGCTATATTAGTCTCTGTATGTTCTTGTAATTGTGAAATATTTCATTATTTTAAAAGTAGAAAAAATCCATATCAAAATGCTCATTGCAATCATCTCAGCAGGCAGTGAACAGTTAGGATGATGGGTAGTTTCAGGCTTTCTTTTAGTTTGTTTGTGCTTTCTAAGGTTTCCCCAATGTGCTTAATCACTTTCAAAGAAAAATATGATGAAAGTTTTTTTTGTTGTTATTATTTTTAGAAAAATGAAGGCATTTGGAGTACATTTTAAAGGTCACTTTAATTCTTAAAATTCTATGACAGAATTGCAGGACTGGTTTAGTGTACAAACAAACATGGGCTAAAACCCTTGGCCAACATTTGTTCTAGGCCCATGTAGGAAACAAGCAGAGACAACACCAGCCAATGTCTAACCACGTCCAAATATGTTTTATTGTAAGTGCTGCAGAAGGTCAGAGGAAGGGACACAGTGCCACCAGAGTGTCTACCAAGCCTCAGGTGAGGAGGCTGCTGAGCCCCCCATCAGTCCTGCTAAGATCATTAAGAACCTGGGTTGTAGAACAAGTCTGAATCTTGGTTCTGCCATCTGCAATAGCCCTTTCATAGCATGATCTTGGGCAAATTACCTTAAACTCCCTATGCTGTGATGTTTATATTTCTCCTTTAAGAACAATAATGGCAATTTCCTCTTAGGGTCATGGGAAAATTAAATAAAATCATCCAGCACCGAAATGTGTCCAGCACCGAAACTGTGATCACTGTTAGGGGTAGGGATTGGCCTGGGGTGTGTAACTGAGATGGTGAGTGGAGGGGCAAGAGTCTAGGCATGTATCGAGGACTGGCAGGCTGGGGGACCTGGGCAGGTTTCCATCAGGGAAGAAGACAAAGAGTCCTTCAGGCTGCTCCATCCTAGAAGGAAATATATGAGCACAGCCCCTAGAATCAGGGTCTGTGCAAACCTAGAGGACCAGATGGAACCCACAATCTGGTTCCCCTGTTAATGGGGGCTCTTAGCCCAGGAGACTTTGCTGCCAGTCAGTAAGCAGTATAACACTCTTAAGGAGAAGTGAGTCTTTGGGGAATCACAAGTAGCATGGAGGTGGAACAAGGCTATGTGGCCTTAGGTAAGTCATTTTACCTGTCTGTATTACTGTTTTATCATATATGAAATGAGGAACTTAATATCCTGAAAAGAGCATGAGATTGGTTGGATATGGAGATCTTGGTTCTGGCCAGCCCAGCCTTTAACTAGCTGTGTGACCTCAGGAATCTGTCACCTTTGAGCTCCTTAGTTCTTCTCTGTTGTAAAATGACACATGTGAGCAGGACATTTTCCAAGGGTCTCTCAGTAACATTCACTCACACGAACCCCATCAGCAGCTAGGACCAAGGTTTAGGGCAAACAGCACTACTCATCTCATAAAAACCACATAACCAAGGTAGGAGACAGAATGACCACATGTGCTGAGCATGGCCAGTCCTCCTACAGAGTGTCTGCTTACCAGGTATGATTCAAGAGTCACAACGCATGACTTAAAATGAGCCCAACCCCCAACCTGCCTGCCCCAGGGCCTGAAATTCCAACCTGATATCCCTCCACAGAGACCCTTTAGTCTGCCAGACCTCCTTTGAAAAGGCCTTTTCAGCTTGGTACCCAATTTCACAGCTGAAGATAGGAAAGCAAAGTGCTAGGGGGATGGGTGTAGAGTGGGACTGAACTTAGAGGGGTCATGAAAGAGAAAGTGTGCTCCAAAATCAAACCGCCTCCCCAAGTAGGGGCTGGAAGGGCCTTCCCAGGTCACTGAGTGCCGAGACTCCTTGTTTCCCACCCACTCCTGTGAGGGCCACCCTATAGTTGGACAGGAGGGAAGAACTGCTGTCCCCATTATACAGCAATGACCCCGAGGGACTAGGGAGCTCAAGGGGTCTGACAATAAGACTGAGACCTAGAGAGATGAGACCCTCTTGTCCAGGACCCCATGGCAGGTTAAGGACAGGGTTTCAATCAGAGGGATAGTGCTGAGGAGACTAGTGGTACCTCTTGAAGCCTATAAGGCGAGGACTATGACTGATGAAGAAACTGAGGCACAGAGAAGCACAGTTTTCCAACACTGTCTGGACCCAGGTTTGTCTGTGGAAAGAACTCTGGCGGTTAAAGCACTCCATTACCAGCCAAATGGTCAGCAGTTCAAATCCACCACCTGTTCCTCAGAAGAAAGAGCTGACAGTCTGCTTCTGTGAAGACTTCCAGCCTCTGGGGCAGGTCTACTCTGCTCTGTAGGGTCACTGGGGGTCAGAATGGATTCAGTGGCAGTGGCCTTGGTTTGGTTTAAGCTGTGGGACTTCTGGTATAAGTACTAGACAACCGGCTGGGACACTGAGGCCCCGGCTTCTCCACAAATGTGCTCGTCTGCCTGATTCCTGGAGAGGCTTGAGGGGTGCCCTCCTTGCCCTCCCACTCTCCCTGCTCTGCTGAAAGGAGAGGCTTCAGCACAGAAAATGATGAACGAAGGCTGGCCCAGGTGAGGGTTGACTGGCGGCCCCATTGAACTTGTCCCTTCTCCCTCATACTGACTCCAGAGGGCAGGACAAAGCTCCTGGGACCATGCCCAATTTCACTGGGGCAACTGACAGAGACTGCTTTGCCCACCTACTCTTGCCTTGAGTGACAATTCCCACTCCCACCAGAGTCCCTCCCCTGGCTGGATGGCAGCCGCCCAGCTGGGTGGATGATGGAATGTACCTGGGGGTAAAATGCGGTTTTTCCTTCCTGGGGCTCAGGCTGGAGTCTCAGTGTGAGTGGGCATCCTCACCTCACCAGAAGGAGCACATGCCCACACATGCACTTGCTCACACACATCAACTTGATTATACACACACCTGCTCACACACATACATACTTATACATAGATGCCCATGAAGACTTGTCAAGACATACACTTGTTTACACACGCAAGCTTGCTCACACATGAGCATGCACACATGCTCGCACACAGCCTTTGTCTCTCACATGCACTGCTCACACACTTGCTCACACTCTGCCTGCATCCAGGCTGCGTGGGTGGGACCCAGGAAGATGAAGTGAGGCCGGCTCCTAGGAGGCGGTACCATCACAGCCTCTCTCTTGGGAGATGAGCATTAACAGCAGGAAGTCTTCCACATGGATTGTGCTCCACAGTTTGCAAAGCACTTCCACACCCACAGGATCAGCAGACAAACTGAGGTTAAGAATGAGAGCTGTGGAACCACAGGCAAACTACTTAACCTCTCTGTGCCTCTGCCTTCTCACCTGTAAAACAGGGCTCACGACAGCACCTGTCTCACACCACTGTGAGGACTTAATGATCATGCATGGAAGGGACTCGTACAGTACCTGGCACATAAACGGTGCGCAGTCAATGCAGTAGAGAAGTCAGCACCAGACCCACTTCACAGAGGAACAAGTGAGGGCTGGAGATAGAAAGTAGATTGGCCAAAGATGCACAGCTTGATTACAGTCAAGTTCAGGTCTCCTAAGTCAAGTGCAAATGCCCAGTCCCGGAGCTGAAATGTCAGGCTGATAGCAATAGGAGGAAGGCGGGAAATTTTTGCTGACTGACCACATAGCAGCCATTCTTCTCTCCCCACATCAATGGCAAACAGCTTGCCGCCTTCATTGAGCAGATAGGTAAACACCCCATCCCTCAAAGCATTCTGATAATTCCCAGGGGTGCTTGTATTTGGAAAGGCAGACATTTCAACAATAAGCCAAAGGAATGGCTCTAATGGTGGAATCAAAATGCAAATCTGCCCTCAACAGTAATTGAGAACAGACCCTGATTCTGTCCATGACTCCTCCCTCTCCAAGCTCCTCCAAATACTGACCCTACTTCTGGGAATCCCTAGCAACAGATCTCCAGCCAAGGTACACCCCACAATCCATCCCATGCCCAGGGTTCACATCCCCGCGATGAACAGACACTGACAACCTTGAGGTGCTTCAATGAGACAGAGTAATTGAAATTCCACTGCAGCCGCACACGACTGCTGAGCAGACAGGTAGAAATACCTGCTGTGAGTACAGGGGCCTCCCACCCGACAGAAGGCACCTAGGGGCATTTACCAGGCATATGCTCCCAGTCAGGGCCTGCTATTGACTGAAGTCATGGGTCACTGAGGGGTTCCTGAGGAGACCACTATGTCCCTGCCCACTTCAGCTGCTGATGGCTGCAGCTTCCCAGCTTTCTGTTTTTTCAAAGGCCATCACAGGCCCCTCTGAGCTTGATTGGTAAGCACCTATACAGAGGGACCCCAACCTGGAGGGAGAGCTCATGACAAGTCCCGGGATTTGCACACACATGCATCACCCAGGTAGGACCAGAGCCACTCTGTTTCCAGGGTCCAGTGGTCTCTGCCAAGGGCATAACACTGGAAGAATCACTGGCCTGCTGCAAAGGCTCCTGGAGTAATGCTTGGAAGAAATGAGGTCACAGTGCAGAGCTGCCAAGAAACAAACCCACAGCGTTTTCAAGACAGACTGAGTGTTTAATGACAAGTCTCAGTGTGGAGCAGTCAGTGTGTGCTCATTCAGTCCACTGTTCATTCAGTAAATTCAGTGGACACTTCCTAAACTAAGCTCAGTTCTGGGGATAAGCACTGGACTGTGAACCACAAGGTCAGTGGTTCAATCCCACCAGCCACTCTGTGAGAGAAAGATGAAGCTTTCTGCTCCTGCAAAGATTTACAGCCTCAGAAACTCTATTGTTGTTGTTGTTACGTGCCATCGAGTCTGTTCCACCTCATAGAGACCCTGTATAGGATTTCTGAGGAGCAACTGTGAGTTTAAACCACTGACCTTGTGGTGCAAACCAACATTTCAATCCAGTGCTTATCGTACAGCACCACACCAGGACTCCCGGAAACCTTTCGCTATGAGTAGGAATAGACTTAATAGCACACAACCACCACCCCTACCACCCCCAGATCAAGGTTAAGAGAAAGTGGGAGAAGAACCTGGTAAGATGATATGACTGTTGTGAGTGGTTAACAGAGTTAATTGTGATTGTAAAACCTTGGAACTCTAATGTGGGTATAAAATGAGCTGTCTCAGAAACAGGAATGGGGGATCTCTTCAAAGTAGAGCCAGGAGTGAAGCACATCCCTTGGACCCAAAGATCCCTGCACATTGAACTTCCTCAGCCCAGGGACAGAAAGCTGTGACATGGACGAGTGGCAGGGGAGCAGTAGCAGCAGAATCAAGGGCCAGAGCCCAAGACAGCTCATGGAGCAAATAAAGCTGAGTGACTTTGGGGAGGAGCCTAGCTTGCAGAGTGGAGCGCCATCAAGCAGTTAATTGGCAGGGACTGGGTTTGCTGATCTGTGGAGCTAGAGCCTGGTTCCTTCAGTATGAGGCTTATGGTAGAGTGGCGTGTCTTATGGGCGTTTATCAGCAGTCCTAAAAGAGATTTGTAACACTGGCCAGACAAACAGAGGCCTTCCTTTGGGAATGACAGGAGAGGCTGTCCTGTCTGGAACAACTGTACTCTGAACATTTCTGACTCTGAATTGTAACCTGTTCACTTTCCTGATAAACTCCATGACTATGAATATGGTGTCTGAGTTGTGTGTGACCACTACAATGAATTACTGAATCCAGCTGAGTAGAGAGTTATGAGAGGGATGGCTGGCACATCATCATTTCACAGTTGTCTAAGCAGGTATCCTAACAAGCTCTGGTAGTGTAGTGGTTACAAGTTAGGCTGCAAATCTCAAGGTCAGCAGTTTGAAACTACCAGTGTTTCTGTGAGAGAAAGATGAGGTTTTCTGCTCTCATAAAGATTTACAGCCTCGCAAACCCTATACAGTGTCCCTATGAGTTGGAACCGACCCCACAGCACACCACCACCAAACATGTATACTAGAGTCCTGGCGTAGTGCTGTAGGATAAACACTAGACTGCAAGATCGGTGGTTCAAATTCCTCAGAAACCCTATCCAGGGTTGATATGAGTTGGAAATCACTCAAGGGCACTTAACAACATACATGTATAAAGTTAAAGCTCAGCTCCTCTTTATGGATTTATTTCCTTTTGTTTAGTTGTCTAAAGGGATAGATTCTTCACATGTCAGAACTAGATAGGATTTTAAAGAACTGCTAGCCTTCCCACCTTCTAGCAAATTCATTAGGAAAATACATAAAAGTAGAACAGACCACACCGGGCTGGGACAGGCACACAGAGTGAGAGCTAATACTCAGTCTTCTTAGGCTCCTTTTGCTCATGGGGATTCCTCAGTACCATTGAAGAGTTTGAAAATCAATTCTCAAAATATAATTGTAGGATTAGATTCAACTACTAGTAATTTTGTTGTTGTTGTTAAGTGCCGTCAAGCCAGTTACAATTCATAGCGGCCCTGTAGGGTTTCAGAGGAGCGGCTGGTGAGTTTGAACTGCTGACCTTGAGGTTCAAATTGACCTTGCAGTTCAGTGTATTATCCCACATCACCATACCAGGGCTCCGCTTGTTGTTTTAGCTGTTGTTGAGTGCCATCAAGTCGGTTTCAGCTCTTAGTCACCATGAATAGGGTTTCCAAGGAGCAGCTGTTACAGTAGCCCTATAAAACTAAAACAAGCTTAAACCTGGTGTGGTGTTCTCTCACACACAAAACAGATAGGTAGCACAGAGCTGATGTGCTCCACAGTCACGTGTTGGCAATCACTTCCGGGTCTCTGTGGTCCTCCATGGTGGCATTTTATTCTAAGTGAAAGAAGCAACAGAGAAGAGACATTCCCAGAAGGGGTCACAGGACACTCACTCACATTCCATTGGCTATAATTAAATATGACCACACCTAATTGGAGAGTGCTGGGAAATGTAGATTTCTTCCAATTGGCCATGCTGTTGTTGTTATGTCCCCAGCTGCTCCATCTCTCCACATCATCGTCTCTGCCTCCATCTCAGGCATCACTGCTTCTCTGGGTAGGGTTCCCTTCTCTGCTCTTCTCCCTTGGTGGTCCCAGGGACCTCCATTTCTAGACTGCAAAGTTAATCACTCCCCTCCTTTTGCCACAAAACATCTACTTTTATATTTCCAGCCTTTACAATCAGTCTTGATAGCAATTATTCACTATTGTATCGCAAGAGACTTATCTGCATCTCCTTTCATCAGCCCCACCTAGACAGATTGTATACTACTCAGTGGAGATTCTACCTTGCTCCACGCCCTCTGAATCTAGGTTCCCTCTTGAAAGCTTGTATGCCCGTCACTTCTTGCCTCTGTAGCCCCCCCACCACCACTCATTCTGGGTAGCCAATGTCCAAGTTGCCCATCCCTGTCCTCTCCATGTATGGAGGGGGTGGGAATGATCCTCGCTGTGAAGATTTGTTCCCTATTTTGAGCTACTGCATCCATACGTGTAGGTCAAGTTCATCAAGTTGTATCAGATTATTCTTTTTTTCCTTTTCTTTCTTCTTCTAGTTGAGCTCTGACCGTCCAGTCATTGAAGCCAGGTCAAGTGGGTTTTATTTGCAAGTGTGGGTGTACTTGTGCATATGTCCTCTCTTCTTATCAGCTGGACGCTTCACTCTCCACTCTAGTCCTCTGTGGCTATGTTACTGACTCTGGGCCCAAGAGTCTCCAGGTCTTGTCACACCAGGTGTCCAGCCAGGTTCACAGGAGTCTATTGAATGTTGTAGGGCTTAGCTCGCAGCTTCATTGCTACTTTTCCCTCACTCCCCCTTATCGGTGACGAATGTGGTCACTAATCAGAACGTGTATTCTCCTTTAGTCTTAGTCTTAGAAGGAAGTTTGCCCTGAGGGGACCCGACCACTTACTTGCCTTGATATCTCCTGGGTGAACCACTTGTTTGTTCTTATAGTAATCCGTCCGCCTGCCTATATTGTTTTGTATTTTTCCTGTAAGTCTTTCTTTCAAGAAGCATCTTCTTTTCTTCTGGCCGTTCCAGGCTGGTCTGCTTTGTTAGGGTTTCCAAGGAGCAGCTGGTGAGCTTGAACTGCCAACCTTGCAGTTCAGTGCCTAACTAAAAGCACTATGACTATGAAATGAGAACGACTATGTTGTTGTTAAGTGCCCTTGAGTCAGTTAGATGCAGCCATGCTTTTTGCATTGGCCCACCACAGCCCCCAACCTAATGGAGGTACGACCAGTAAAAGCAGGTTTGGGGGAGAGGGTGAAACCCAGATTTCAGGGAGCACTGCAATCCCTATCCTTCCCCAAAACCTCATCTCTCAGCTGATGGATAGAACTCTTTAAGCCTTCTATCCAGTAAAGGCAAAATCCCAGATCCCCCATAAACTGATCCGTCATTTACACCCAAGTATTGTTGGTGACTCTGAAAACAAGAAGGGATGAGAAGAAGACAGAAAGGAATAAAACAAATTGGAAAGGGAAACAATAGATTGAAGGTGGGCTGAAGGTCTCCAAAAGCAACCTTGGCATCTTAACAATTTTGTCTTCAGAAAAGGAAAAGAGGAGAGCTGGGAGAGGGCAGGCTGGGGATCATCAAAATCTTTGTTACCCCTTCCTTTAAAGGGGACCCAAGTGCTAAGGATGGGAAGATTAAATCCAGTGACTAAAGCTGGTGGCAGGCCCTTACTGTTGACATGAGGGGACCTTTTCATACCACGCTTTAAATATATTTCTGCCCAGAAGAGGCAGCTGACAGGCTTGAAAAGACCTAATGGAAAACAGCAGCTAATACTTGGAGTCAGCAAAGCTTGTCAACCCGGGCACCATCATCCCTCACCTCCTCTCTCATTTTTATAGAAATGGCTCAGAAACAGGGAAGAGAAATTTCAAAAGCCAAACAAAAAATCAATACTGTAGGAGATAACCCGGCATTAATACAAAAACCAGTGAGGGCTTCTTTGTCTCGAGCCTCCTCGGCAGTGCTATCAATCATGCGCCTGGGATGGATTTGGGAGGCCTCCTCGGCTGGGAAACCAGCAAGATCCGCTGTAGTTAAAATGCCTGTCCAGGGAGCCTGAGCCAGGAAGAACGCCCAGCCATCAGCCCCTAGGTCACTCCTCTAGGACTCATGAGCCCCAGTGTCCAGGTCAAGATACAAAAGACGGGAAGATGATGGGAACAGAATAGACAGCTTGGAGTGAAATACTAGATTGACAAGGAAGGCTAAAGGCAGAAGTGCATTGCAGACTTAAAGGAGCCTTAGCTCCCCCTATGTGGGTAAGCTCAAGCTCTGTTTCCTGAAGATCAACACCAACACATCCACAGGAACTGGTTCATTCCGGTCCCCTCCCCACTCCTGCCTCTGTCTTCCACCCCAGATATACTGAATCAGAACCTACAGTCTAACAGGCTCCCCTGTAGGTTCTTATGTCTACACAAGAATCTTGTAAAAATGTAGATTCTGCTTCCTTCTGGGGTCGAAATGTAAATGTTCAGCAGGTGGCAAAACCAGACTGAACTGGTTTGAAGTCCCGCAGGAACATCTATTCCAAGACTCATTCGCTGCCATTGAGTTGACACCAAATCATAGCAATCCTGTATAGGGTTTCTAAAACGGTAAACCTTTGGGTAAGCAGAAAGCCTCATCTTTCTTCCCAGATGCAGCTGGTGGGTTTGAACTGCTGACCTGGGGTTAGCAGCCCATTGTTATCCTCCAGTACCACCGTTGCTCCTTAGACCAGTGAGAACCAAACTCAAGCTGCCAGCTGTAACCATGATGGTCTCTAAGACCACCCAAGAGCAGAATGAAGACAGAGTCCTATTGGCAGCTCAGTCCCAGAGGGACGTACGTAAGGCAGGCACAGATGGGCACAAGCCCAGAGCCTCTCTGAGAAGTTCTGGGCCCACTCTTCCCTCCTTACCTTTCCCCCATGTCCTCAGGACTCAGGATTCCCCTCAACCTGGACCACGAGGCCTGAGATACAAAGCATCCAAGTCTCCTCCCGGTACTTCAGTTCTCAGTTTTGTTGCCTCTTCCTCTTGGTTTTCTAGGATACCTGGAACAAAATACCACAAACTTG
>NW_006408533.1:32739121-32753072 GCF_000296735.1 Chrysochloris asiatica | reverse complement strand
GTACTAGTTCAAGTCCAGGGTGTCAACAGACCATATTCTCTCCGAAGTTCTGCCTATATTGTTTTGTATTTTTCCTGCAGGAAGATGCTAAAGAAAGATCTTTTCTTTTCTCTCCCAGGATCACTGTGGCTCCATAAGATAAGCACTGCACTGTGAACCACAAGGTCGATGGTTTGAGCCCATCAGGTACTCTATGCTGAGTACTTTCTGATCCTGCAAAGATTTACAGCATCAAAAACCCTAGACAGGGTCACTATGAGTTGGAACCAACTCGACAGCACTTGCCAACAACTCCTGGCTTCTGGTAGTTTCTGGCGTTTCCTGGCTTGTAAATGTATCTTCACGTGGCATTCTTCCTCATATGCATCTCCTCTTTGTGGAGCTTCTCTTTTGTAAGGACACCACACCACCACAGATGGGATTAGAATAAACCCTACCGCTGGCTATATGACCTCACGCTATTTGATAACATCTTTTAAGACTGTCTCTGAACAAGATCACAGTCACAGGTAGGGGCTGGGCTTAGGGCATCCCCACATATCTTTTTGGGTGCCACAATTCAATCATAACATCTTCAGACCCCTTTCCAATCTAAATCATGACCCTCTGTTATAATGCCTCATTCCCCCCACCTTTGTTTTTCCTTCCTGTTACACATAAGGGGGGGCTTCAAAGAATTCAAAGAAAATTTCCATTATCTTTTCATCCCATCTTTTCACAGACTTTTTGCAGTTCCCTCCTATAATTATACAGTTACAGTTGTTTAATGCCTGACTCTCCAACTAGACATGAATTCACAACTCTAGATCCAGGGCAATCACAAATAGAAATGTGCTGCATGAATGGACTCCAAAACCCAAAACAATCAGACCTACTGCCATCAAGTCAATTCCAACTCAGCATCACCCTGTAGAACATAGTAGAACTGCCCCACAGAGTTTCCAAGGCTAAATCTTTACAGAAATAGACTGCCTCATCTTTCTCAAATGGAGTGGCTGGTGGGTTCAAACTGTCAGCCTATCAGTTAGCAGCCTGATGCTTAACTTACTGCACCACCAAGGTTCTTCGAATGGACTCCGGTACCTGATTTTCTTCCCCAGCACCCTTGCTCCACCTTGAATGACTTCTACCTCCCAGTTGCTCTGTTTAACCTGCTAACTTCCCCAGGAAATTCTCCTGGAGTCTTCATGTTGTACTTTCTCCTCTTCGGTCTTGTAGAGTTAAACCACAGAGATGCATTATGAACATAGTTCAAGAATCACAGACTCTTGAGCTGGGAGGGACTTTAAGGACCATCTCATCATCTCCAGTGCCCGGGCCCATTCTGGAACAAAAACATCAGAATTACCGACAATAGACTCAGGTACTGGTATTCTTAAACTTACCAAATGATGTTTGGAGTCCTAGTGTGCCACTGTAGGATAAGCATTGGACTGCTAACTGCAAGGCTGGAAGTTCAAACCCGTCAGCCATTCCTTGGAAACCTGACACAGGGTCGCTGATTCGGAACCGATTCAGCAGCACTTAACAACAACAAATTTGATGGTAATGTGCAAGCAAGTTGACAGCCATGTCTAACACAACTTCTGCAGGTAGTTGTATCCTGCACAACTCCAGGGGGATGCCAATCCCCTGTAGTTCAGGCCAGCAGTGCCCTTGGGTTGTGCAGAGTGCAAACTGCCCAACAAGATAAAACAGCCCTGGAACCCCTGCTTTTATGTAAAAGAAAACTGAAGCTCAGGGTGAAGTGATGTGGCCAAGGTCACACAGCTGGATACTGTCAGAGCTTTCCTGAAGACCCCACCTCCCAGATCTTCCTCCAGGGCAGGCTCCAGTTCTCCGCCTAGCATCACAGTGTGGTCCAGCCTTAGGCAGAAGAGGATTCAATCAAGCTTGTTAGAAAGACAGAGCTGCCTGCTCCCCTCAGACCTCCAGGACCTGAAGCTGCATTTCAACAAAGTTCCCAGAAAATGCAGGCCACATTTAATTGAGGCAGGCAATGACTACACAACGCACCCTCTGGCCCTAAGAAAACTTTGTGGTGGCTGGGGTTATGCTTGATATCTGCTCGTTCCATGAATCTTCTCTGCGTATAGTAGGCAATCGATACATATCTGCCCATTGATTGACTGATTGGAAAATCTGTGGTTTGCATTAGATACAGGCCCCCTGAGGGATGCTGTGTTGGAAATGACCAACTTTTCAAGTTCCTGTAATCAGCGTTTACTGAAACAGGGGAATCCCGCCCACCACACCAGAGGTATCCCCTTTGCAATTATACAGATGGAGACTTTGATAAGCACAACCGGGGTCCAGTGAGTGGTTTTATCTGCTCCCTGCCCTTTCTGTAAATAACATCTAATCATCTTACAAAGTTTCATTTAGATAATGGATCCTTTTTTCATCTCCACTCAGAAAAAAGTCAATTCAAACAAAAGTTTTTAAGGGAAGGAACATGAAAGTTCTTCAGGGTTGATTAGAGTTTATTTTCTGATTCTTATTGATAAGCTAATTAAAGGCAGCATGGATCACAAGGACATTTTCCTTCCGAATGAGTCTCCATCTTCCTCTCTCGGCAATCTCAGCTCTACGCTGGGGGCTGATGAGTCCACGACATTCCCAGTCAATGGTTCAGATGGATGTTTGGTGCTCGTCTCCGTTGTCACTTGTAACAGGTGTTATGGGTTGAATTGTGTCCTCAAAAATATACGTTGTAAATCCTAACTCCTATGTCTATGGCTATAACCCTATTTGAGAATGGGTTTTCTTTGTGAGATTTGCTTGGTTGTGTGCTACTGCAAAAACCAAGTTGGGGTCATATGGGTCTAAGTTCCTCTGGCTTCACAAGGGGAAAAAGAATCAAACTCACAATCAGCCCAAGGCCAATTCCTATGAAGTGGAGGTCAAGCATGCCTCCACCCTACAACCTTCTTTACACTATTCTGACACCAACCATCCCTCCCAGCACTCTCTGCTTCACATCTGGGTTCCATAATCCATTGTAATGGCCACAGAGAACTTATAACCATACTCAAGATTATGAGATTTATTAGAGACGTGAATAAGGTAAAATTCAGGATCAAAACCAACTCTGGGCACCGCAGTTCTCCAATCAGGAGCACCTCTTGCCTTTGACCTCTCAGCCATGCAGTCTCTTGGCCTCTGCCCTGCTTGGGCAAGTGTTACAAAGCTCTTTTAGCCAATATGTGAATGCCCAAAAGGGTACATTCAGCAAGCCAGTCTCTTGCCCATTGTCAGTCAGCTTTACTCTGTCCATGGGCCTAGAGGCCAGAGCTGCTCTGTTTCTCCACACCACTGTCTCTGTCACCATCTCTGCTGTCACTGTGTTTCTAGGTAGGCATTTCACACTCCACATGCCTTCTTTCTTGATGGATCATCTTTTCCTGCTTCTGAGATGGCTCCTTTTAAACCTAGCTAATGGCAAAACTAATCAATCCCAGTCTTAGAGTCTTGTCTACCTTATTTGTATAGTCCCACCCAGTCACTTAAGGAGCTCTGGTAGCATAGTGGTTACGAATCGGGCTGCAAACCTCAAGGTCAGCAGTTCGAAACTATCAGCTGTTCCACAGGAAAAAGTTGAGGTTTTCTGCTCCCGTAAAGATTTGCAACCTCAGAAACCCTGTGCAGGGTCACTATGAGTCGAAACTGACTCCAAGGTACTTAACAACAACGACAACAATAGCCCAATCACTTGGTAAGAATTAAGAAGATGTTGGACAGAAAAGTCATATCAAGTAAATTCAAGATACCACAGACACTGAGTCAGTTCTGATTCATAGCTACCCTGTATAGGGTTTCTAAGATTGTAAATCTTTACAGAAACTGTAAGCCTCATCTTCCTCCCACAGAGTAATTGGTAGATTCGAACTACTGACCTTGGGGTTAGCAGCCCAACTTGTAATACACTACACTACTAGAGCTCCTTATGTTAATAACATAGTATCAGCATAGGGTGTGTTTTACCTCAGTCTCTTTGGGAATATAAACCAGCAATTAAAGCAAGAGGGAAGCAAACAGAGAAGGGAGAAGAGTGCCGAGGAACAAAACTGAAGGAGACAAGGACTTTCCATCAGAGCTAACAGATAGAGAACAACCTTCTCTGGGACCAATGCCCTGAACTTGGCCTTCTAGCCTCTTAAACTAGATTTTAGAGAAACTCAACTTCTGATTATTACAACCTCCCACTGGTTGTATTTCTGCTAGAGTAGCAATAGAGAACTAAGACAACGGGATTGTGCCTTTTCTGTTTCTTCTTTCCATAAACACTTATTTAGCACCTCTGTGCACCAGCTCTGGTCTTTGGTTCAAGAGCATCTGCACATTGGGCAGCTTAACTTTCTTTGGAAGATGTAAATTGCAGCCCAATTCAATTGGCCACCTTAACCTGAAATAACAACAATAAATACTTTATGTATTTATTAAGTAGGATAGCCCCAACCTTCTGGACAAACTTTAAAGATTAAAAGTTTGATAAGAAAGAAATAAAATATGTGAAAGGAGATGGGGATAGGATTCATTTGATTTAATAGTAATTGTTATCATAACTAACTGCGATTGTCACAACTGTAAAGGTAGAAATTGTGTAACAAAAAAGGGGGGAGTAGTTAATCTTACATTCCAGGAACAGAGGACCCTAGGGCCATCAAGAGGGAAGAGCATGAGCGGAATGTGGGGCCCTAACCAGAGAAGCAGCGACACCAAAGATGGAGGCAGAGATGAGGACATGGAGAGATAAAGCAGCTGAGGACTCTGGACTCATGGAAAGAGAAAGGCTGTGTGCTGGTAGCCAGGAGGCAGGCTTGCAGAATGTGCTCTTTTGTTGTTTGAATTATTTCATATTCCTGTGTGGTTTTGTGTACATCAAAAACAAGCACACAAAAAAACAGAGGGAATAGAAGCAAATACTGTTAAATGACGACATATGGAGGGGATTGTAATCATTGCAATAAACAAAATATGACAGGTTCAGTGCAAAACCTATGTTCTCCCACATAAACTATCACTCTACTCACAATAAAAGCTTTCAAAAACAAAAAGACTATACGGAGATGCATTTCATCCTAGACAATGGTTCTGGGCCTTTGGAAAGTTGTTATAGGCCCTCTTCTCCAGAAAAAAATGCCAGAAACATGCACTCAAAAATATGCATGCACTGTCAGGAAGTTCATTTTGATTTTTTGTTAGTTGCTGTCAAGTTGGCACCAACTCATGGCAACCCCATGTATAAGAGAGGGTCCATTGCCCTGTCCCACTCAATCCTCACAATCATTGGTGTGTTCACGTCCATTGTTCAGCCACTGGGTGTTTTGAATGTCTTCCAACATAGGGGACTCATCTTCTACCACTATATTGTTGTTGTTAATAATAGGTGCCGTCAAATCGGTACCAACTCATAGTGACCCTCTGCACGATAGAACAAAACACTGCCCGGTTCTGTGCCATCCTCACAATTGTTGCTATGCTTGAGCCCATTGTTGCTGCTGCTGTGCCATTCCATCTCATTGGGGGTCTTCCTCTTTTTCACTAACCCTCCACTTAACCAAGCATGATGTCCTTTTCCAGAGTCTGGTCCCTCCTGATACTATGTTTGAAATATGAGAAAGACATAGGCTAATATTCTATTGTGATCCATAAGGTTTTCATTGGACAATATTCAAAAGCAGACCACCAGCTCTTTCTTCCCAGTCTGTCTTGTTTGGAAGTTCTCTTAAAACTGTCCACTGTGGGTGACCTTGCTGGTATTGGAAATCCCGGCGGTATAACCTGCAGCAACCTAGGTGCACACAAGCCACCACAGTATGACACACTGAAGGTGCTGGTTAGGTGTGATACCAAAACAAAACCAATCCAATGCCATCGAGTAGATTCCAACTCACAGAGACACGATAGGGCAGAGTAGAGCTGCCCCATAGGGCTTCTAAGGTTGTAAATCTTTACAGAATGCCACATCTTTTTCTCAAGGAGATGCTGGTGGGTTCAAACTGCTAAGCTTTCATTTAGCAGCCAAGCTCTTTCACCACTGGGCCACCAGTGATGGTTTAAACATAAAAACAAAACCCTACTGCCATCTAGTTGATGCCGACTCACTCTGACCCTACAGGGCAGACTAGAGCGGCTCCATTGGGTTTTTGAAACTGTAAACTGTTACAGGAACATTAGTCTCATCTTTTTCCCTGAGGAGTGGCTGGTGGATTCGTAGCTGATTAGTACTCTAACACTTTACCAACGGTATCACCAGGCCTCCTGGTTAGGTGTGATACTAAACCCATTGCCACCAAGTCAATCCGACTCATAGCAACCCTGTATGTGGTTTCGGAGACTGTAAATCTTTATGGAAACAAAGAGCTTCATCTCTCCCCTGCAGACTGGTTGTTGGGTTTGAACTGCCAACCTTGTGGTTAGCAGTACAATACCTAACCCACAGCACCACCAGGGATCCTTCAAGATATTCTCCATACCACCTCTTACCATACCCCCACACTGACCAGTGGCCAAAGATGTAAGGGCACATCTGTCAGGGAACTTCAGGGGTGGTTTTTCTCCCTGAGAAGGAAAGTCCCCTTTCCCACTGACCTATCTTCCTGGGGAGGCTGTTATGAGCACAAAACCTGGAGCTGCAGCAGCCCTTCTGTGACCGTTAGGCAATCATGACATCAAAAGTCCACCACACTGAGGATGGCAGAACAGAAGGATAGAAATCCTTTCAAATATTTCAGAATATTTTACAGCTGTCTCTCACCATCCAAAGAGCCTTGGTGGGGCAGTGGGTTAAACACTGGGTTGCTAACTACAAGGTCAGAGGTTCAAACTAGCTGCTTCATGGGAGAAAAGATGAAGCTGTCTGATCCTGTAAAGATATATAGACTCCAAAGCAGTCCTACTCTGTCATAAAGTGTCGCTGTAAATTGGAATCAACTCAGTGGGGTTTTGTTTCTACTTTTTTTCCTCTCTTCCCATTTAATACTAGTTGACAACATCACATCACTGTACCTGCTTCCCTTTCTCACCTGTGTGGTCTTAAGAGCCTAGTGTGCCTAGTACTATTCTCGGTAAACAGGAGAGCTCACCAATGTACTGTGAGTGGATGAATACATGAATGAATAAATATATGAATGAATGAGCACATGAATTGTGCACAGTGGGGGTTAATCTCATTCCTCTGACTAGTGTAACCTTCTGAGAGTTATGGCTCATGGCCTATCTCTACCCATCTCCTGCTCTGCAGTGTGTGGCACGCCCCCCCCTTACCATGTTCTCAGTGCCAGAGGTTTTCAGGGTGCTATGTAGACACACATGCATAAAAGACATAAGCCAAATCACTCCTGAAATTGCCATTGACGAGAGCGAGCTATAGATCATTCAGGTAGTGCTATAAAGCAAGTGTTCCCATAGTTAAAACTAGAGGCATCTGCAAGAGCTGTTACCTTATTGCGATGAGCCCCTTCAGGTAGAGACACAGAAGTCATTACGCCTGTTATGGTGGTTTATAGCCTGTGGGCCGTATGTAATGCTCACTACAGGGAGAACCTGAATTATCCTCAGGGCTGGGTGTAAGCCTCATTAATTTTCTCTTGTTATGGGGAGGAAATCCCAGGGGCACCTAAGTTGATGGAATGGTTGATGGTGTGTCTGTCACCCAATGTCCACTCCCTTTTGTCTACAGCCAGTCCTATCATAGATCCCAGATACTTACCTAGCATGAGGTCTCATTAGTTAGAACAAGGGTTTTAGTCCTGGTATGGCACTGCAGGATAATGTACTGGGACACAGGGTCAGTTTGAACCCAAAGGTCAGTGGTTCAAATCCAGCAGCTGCTCCTCAGAAACCCTAGACAAGGTTACTGTGGGTTGGAACTGATTCCACGGCACTTAACAACAGGGTTTTAGCTAAAGCCAACCAGAAACAAAGTTTAGAAGTCCATCATATGGAGTTAGGTAAAGATTATGGGATACTAGACCCCCAATGAGATGGATAGGCCAAGTGGTAGCATCGATGGACTCAAGCGTGGCAACAGTAGTGAGGTTGATCCAGGATCGGGCAGTGTTTCGTTCTGCTGAGCATAAGGTTGCTATGCGTTGGTACCGACTCGATGGTCCCTAACAACAACAACCCTATAGGTCACCAACTCTATCTTTCTGGCCCCAACCCCCGTCTTTTAAACATGGATACCATCTGGGCCCTGGGGTACCTTAAGATCACCATGTGTCCAAGCAGATCAGATGGTAACTCACAACAACTCTGGTATATACCTAGACATAGCAATGACTTTTTACATGACTGGCTTACTAACAGAAATCTTCTTATTCTACCCCAGAACCCAGAAGAAACCTTGAACAAAAGAGACACTAAATATACATTGACTAGACAAATCATGAAATGTGCAGACGTGCTCTAGACCTGTTGTTGTTGTTAACTACCTTCAAGTTAACTCTGACTACGGCAGCCCATGTGACAGAGTCGAACCGCTCCATAGGGTTTTCAAAGCTGTAACTCTATTTGGGAAGTAGATTGTCAGGCCTGGCCAATGAGGCACATCTAGGTGGATTTGAACCACCAACCTTTTGGCCAGTAGTTGAGTGCTTCACCATTTGTGCCACCCAGAGATTCCTCAGTTGTTTTTTTTATTACACTCTCAAATTCTGAAAGGTTTTGCTAATGTAATTGGAAAATGATTGACAAAATCTTTATTTAAGAGATCATGGTGGCTGACTCCGAAGGTAGAAACTTGAGACACAGTTAAACATCCTGCTTTTCAGGCATGAGAAACAGATGGACTCCAGAAAGCACACACCAGGAAGCCTCATGTTGCTCCTTGGCAAAGTTTTAAACCCGTTGCCATCAAGAGGATTCCAACTTGAAGTAACCCAACATGTCAGAATAGAACTGTGCTTTATAGGGTTCAATGGCTGCTTTTTCAGAAGTCGATAACTAGACATTTCTTCCAAAGTACCTCTGGGTAGACTCGAACCTCCAACTTCTCAGCAGCTGAGTACTTTAACTCTTCATGCCACCCAGGGGCTCCATATGTGGTGCTAAGTCACAGGAATATTTCCTGACTGTCCTTTAGATGCTCCTGTTAGTCAGGAGAGACAGACACATTAAATAATATAATTGGAATACTAAAAAAATGTGTAAACAGGGCCCAAACTAACAGAACGGAAATTCACAGGTATAGTGAAAATACCAATTTACGATGCAAAGAAAGGAGTCCTGGTGTGGCACTGTAGGATAAGCAGTGAACTGTAAACCAAAGATCAGTGGTTCAAGCCCACCAGCCACTTCTTCAAAACCCTGTACAGGGTCACGCTATAAGTCAAAACTGACTCAATGGCATTCAACAATAACAGAAACAATGCAAGTAAAGGACAAGAGACTTGGTTAAATAGCCTCTACATTAAAAAATAAAAGAAAAATGTTTGGATATTAATTGGCATGCAGATAATAAGGTTGTCAGTGGAATTCATTAAATATAAAGTCCACATTTTAAGAAAGACATTGATACTCCCAGGGGAGAGTGACCAGGACACTGGCAGTTCTGAAAACCGTGCCGTATGCAGAGCAGATGAAGAAATTCACCTGGAAATGGCACTGAAGGGAGAGGACACTTGCGGTGGCCTGTGAGTTAGCTCTGCCTTCCTCAGACCTTCAGTTCCTGAGGTGACCCTGGCTCATCAGCCCGGCTCAGAACATCCACGATTGGTCTTTGTGTCCTCAGCCTGGGTATCTTCAGCCAGTGGTTCTCCAACTGTGACCGCATCAGTGCCATCGAGGATTTGACCCAGAGGACCCAGGAGAGGCTGCATTTCTAACACACTCACAGGGGAACTAGATGCTCCTCACAGAGAAGTGAGTCAGGGAAGGGCACTCGGTAGGGCACTCAATAACCCTTAGGTATTATTGTTATGGAGTTCCTGAATGGCACAAGTGGTTAAGCATTTGATTTCCTGACTGCTGCTTCCATGAGTGTTCATGCTTGATTGGAGAAAAATGAAGTCTTTGACAACTTCAATCTTTTCTCCATTTAACTTGATGTTATTTATCGGGCCAGTGGTGAAGATTTTTGTTTTCTTTATGCTGAGGTGCAACCCATACGAAAAGCTATGGTCTTTGATCTTCATCGGTAAAATTTTAAGTCCTCTTCACTTTCAGTTAACAAGGTTGTATCATCTGCATATTTCAGGTTGTTTCTGAGTCTTCCTCAAATCCTGACGCCACGTTTTTCTTCATGTAATACAGCTTTTTGCCTTATCTGTTCAGCATACAGATTGAATAAATATGATAAAAGAATACAATCCTGGCACACATCTTTCCTAATTTTAAACCATCTAACTTCTTGAATGAGCTCCTCAGCATACAGAATGAATAAGTATGGTAAAAGAATACAGCCCTGGCACAGACATTTCCTAATTTTAATCCATTCAGTGTTCCCTTGTTCTGTTTGAACAACTGCCTCTTGGTTTATGTACAGATTCCTCATGAGCACAATTAAGTGTTCTGGAATACTCATTCTCTGCAGTGTTGTCCATAGCTTGTCACAATCCACACAATCAAAAGGCTTTGTGTACTCAATAAAGCACAGGTAAACTCTTTCTGGTATTCTGTGCTGTCATTCAAGATCCACTTGATGTCAGCAATGACATCCCGGGTTCCACGTCCTTCTCTAAATTCAGCTTGAACCTCTGGCAGTTTGCTGTAAATGTACTGTTGTAGTCGTTTTTAAATTATCTTTAGAAAAATTTTGCTTGCATATGGTATTAATGATTTTTTTTATGATTTCCTCCTTCTGTTTGGTCAGTACCTCCAGTTCTTCATCAGTTTGTTGAAAGATTTCAATTTGTATTCCATAAGTTCCTAGAATCTTGAGGTGGAATAATATTATTACTATTATATAATGATAATTTGTTGTTAAGTGCTGTTGAGTCAGTTCTGACTCATAGCGACCCTGTATAGGGTGGAGTAGCTGATGGGTTTGTATTGCTGATCTCACGGTTCCAACCAACTTTGTGCTTATCTTGCAGCGCCACACCAAGACTCCACAATATTGTTGTTGTTAGGTGCCATCGAGTCGGTACTGACTCATAGCAACCTTATGCACAGCAGACTGAAACACTGCCCAATCCTGGGCCAACCTCACTATCGTTGCCACGTTTGAGCCCATTAATGCTGCCACTTTGCCAATCCATCCCCCTGGGGGTCTTCCACCTTTTCTCTGACCCTCCACCTTACCAAACATGATATCTTTGTACAGAGACTGGTCCCTCCTGACAATATGTCCGAAGTATGAGAGACAAACTTTGGCCATCCTAGCCTTCAAGGAGCACTCTGGCTGCTCTTCTTCCAACACGGATCTATCTGTCCTGTTGGCAGCCCATGGTACTTTCAATATTCTCCTCCAACACCATAACTCAAATGCGTCAATTCTTCTATGGTCTTCCTTATTTACTGTCCAGCTTTCGCATCCATATGAGGTTATTGAAAATATCATGGCTTGGGTCAGAAGCACCTTAGCCTTCAAGCTGATATCTTTGCTCTTCAACACTTTAAAAAGGTCTTGTGCAGCAGATGTGCCTAATGGAATACGTTGTTATTACTAATGTATATTAATGGCTTGCCTGACTCTAGACATTGCAGCAGTTTACTACTGCTATGCCCCATTTTGAGCCTAAATTCCCTTGAGATTGTTGTTGTATAAGTGCCATCAAGTTGGTTCTAACTCATAGCAACCCAGTATAGGGTTTCTGACGAGTGGCTGGTGAGCTTGAACCAGCTATCTTGAGGTCGAGTGCTTATCTTACAGTGTCACGCCAGAACTCCCCTTTGGGGACTAGTCAATGTCAGTGTTGTCTCTATGGCTGCTGAGAGCAGATTTCCAGTTGGTGACACTTAGTGACCCTTGAGTGTCATCAGTCCCATTCATCTGGCCCCTCCTGTCCCTAGTTTCTTCCCCTTCCCTGTCAGCCCATGCATTGCTCAGGAATCCAACACACTGCATCAGACGTTAAAGGACAAGGCCCAGTAGAAGCAGAAGTAGACTTCAGTTCCTGTAACAATATTTCCATAGCAACATGAGCTGCCTGCCCCTCTATAAAATGGGACTGCCATGTGAGGTCCGTGTCATTGCAGGGTTCCGGTGGAGGCTAGAAGACCACCTGAATGTGTGTTGTATAGGAACCACCTGTGCAACAGGGAAGGGAAGACAGCAGGGAGCTACCAAGGTTTAATGAGAAGACTTCTGTGAAGCCTTGGGTCTCATGGCTTCCCAAACCCTCATAAAGCTTGTGACTCTCAAGCCAGGTGACTACCCAGACCGCACCCACCTCAATTCTGGTTTTCCTTCACAGATGCAGAGATTGTCTTCTCCTAAGGAGGCACTAGGAGCACAGTGGCTCGATACAATAAGCACTGGACTGTGAACCAAGGTTGGAGTCCACCAGTCACTCCATGGGAGAAAGATGAGACTTTCTGCTTCCAGGAAGATTTACAGCCTCGGAAACTCTAGACAGGGTCGCTATGAGTCAGAACAGACGTGATGACATGTAACAACAAAAATAACAAGGCACTGCTCAAGTTATGGGCCACAAACCTTCATCAGAATCACCTGAGGAGTGTGTTAACATGCAGACATTTGATCTCCTCATGTCTGACCCAAGAATCAGAATCCCTGAGGGTAGCAGGACTCCCATTTTTAACAATCAGGGAGGTGGTGCTTGTGGACAAGCTTTGTGGTCACTCAGGTTTGGTGAGAAAACCTCTGGGCAGGCCCCTGGGAGAGCACGGTTTAGATCCATTGGGCTGGGGTCTCTTTGAAACACTAAGGATGAAACAGCAAGCCTCTGTGGTTCTGGCTCTGAGGAGAGGTCAGGACTAAAGAGAGAAATCTAAAACTCTGGGTATGAATGACCTGGTCAGAGACAAAGATAAAGCGTGAGAAGAAGGAAGAGCCTAAGATCAAGCCTTTGACTACACCAACCAGGCTGTGGAAGATGCACTGCAAAGGACACAGAGAAGGAATAGTGGAAAAAAACAGAGGAAAATGATAATACTGTGGTAGAGGCTTCAGGAGATCATTTCCAGGATAGCACAAGCCAATGAGGGATCCAGAAAGCAGAGGACTAGGAAAAGTCTACTAGTTGTGTTGTTGTTGTTGTTAAAGGCTGCTGAGTTGATTATGACTCATGGAGACCCTGTACAACGTTTCTGAGGAGCAGCTGGTGGATTTGAACGTCTGACCTTGTAAAAAAAACAAAAAAACAGTCATTTTTCACAGTCCAGTGCTTATCCTAGTGACCTGGAAATTGTTGGTGACCTAGGGGAGCATTGTTTTGTGGAGTAATGTTATTACATATTAAGGAATTTGGACGCTATCTTAATGCTAGATTTGAAAGATAAATTGAAAGAAAACAGACTGAAGAATCAGAGGCATGGGAAGGAGGTAAATCAAACACAGCTGACGATTTTATTCATAAAAGCAAAAAGTAAAAGCAATTGATTAGTAGAGGACTACAGTGTGGTATAGGCATACAGTGGAATGTTATTTAGCCATAAAAATAATTGAGTACATGCTACAACACAGGTCAACTTTACAAATGTTATGCTAAGCAAAAGAAACCAGTCACAAAAGACCATGTGTTGTATCATTGCCTTTATATGAAATGTCCAGAAAAGGCAAATTTATAAATACAGCAAGTAGATTAATGGTTGCCTGGAGCTGGGTGAAATAGAAAGATTGGGGAGTGACAGCTGATGGGTATAGGGTTTCTTTTTGGGTGATGAAAATGTTCTACTTAGATTGTGGTGATGGTTGTACAAACCCGTGAATACGTGGAATTGTGTAGTGAGTTGTATGGTATGTGAATTATCTCTCAATACTTGTTTTAAAGCAGACCAGGAGGAAGAGAGAGTCCAGGCTGTTTTCCACACCTGTGTGGAG
>NW_006408533.1:32673053-32739021 GCF_000296735.1 Chrysochloris asiatica | reverse complement strand
GGTTCGCAGCCCGATTCGTAACCACTACGCTACCAGAGCTCCTCATTAATATAACAAAGAAAACTCTATACCCAACACATATTTTGGAGAAGACACAATTAACAGTGGAAAATATCACCCACAATAGGAACCTGTGGCATCATCACTGCTCCGAACTGGAATGACCCAACTCTTCTCTGTGGCAGAATGTGGCTCTTCCTGCCCACTCCCTTCAGGCCCCCCACCCCTGGTCAATGGCGTGAGGGTGGAAGAGTAGGAGTGGAGGTTTCTTGTCCTTTATCAAAGAATAAATGAGTGCTTGATAGGTAATCATATCCAAATACATTCTCATTACATGTAACACTGGAGGGGTAACAAAAGACCCTAAATCTCTCCTACTGTCCTGAACCCAAGTGTCCCAAATGTCTTCACTCAAAACGGATATACTAAATAATGTAGAAAATGTACATTGTTGTTGTTGTTATGTGCTGTTAAGTCGGTTCCGACCCATAGCTACACTGTTTAGGGTTTCCGAGGAGTAGCTGGTGAGCTTGAACTGTCAACCTTACAGTTTAAACAGCTTTGCAATCTGGTGCATTAACCCACAGTGCCACACCAGGACTCATAAAATGTATATACTTGAGTTGTATGGTATGTGAATTATCTCTCAATACTTGTTTTAAAGCAGACCAGGAGGAAGAGAGAGTCCAGGCTGTTTTCCACACCTGTGTGGAGATCGTGGGTACAATTCCTAGTAAACAGACCTGAAGTAGAGATCTGTGAGTAGGATCCACACCTTTGGGAAAGTGAAGACAACAGGCCTGGGCAGAGTGAGGAGCTGAATGTGAGGAAGAATTCACAAAGACTCCCATCAATTCCCCAGGGAGCTCTGAACCTGGGAAAGCCTCCCCCATCCCTGTATCAGCCAGTAGGAGTGGCCTTGGATAAGATGGTTCTTCAGTGGACAGCAGATTCTGGACTGGGACTCTGTTGAGAACCATCAGTGGGCACACTCCTGGCAGCTGGGAAAGGAAGTACTGCAGGACCAAAAGGAGTTCTGGGAGACTCACCACAGCATCCACTACAAATGGCTACTCGGGAAGAGTGGGGAGAAGCCAGCTGGAAAAGACAGTGGCTAAGTCAGCTGAATGGAGACATTTAAAGGAAAGCGAAGCACTTTAGGCTGTTAGAAATTGAACATCAACTCCTGCACCAACTTTTGTAAAATGTTTGTAATCTTCACATTCAAATTAATATCGTTTTGGCTGCCTGATGTGAATCAATAGTTTACAATATATGGATTTACACACAAATAGCTCTATAGTCCTACTTGGTCAATAATGTGTTATTAAAGTTCCCTAAATATGTATTTACAAAGCTAGACCCAGAACCCAGCCATCCAAGGGTCCCTCAATGCTGGTTGGGCCTCAGAAGTAAAGCAGGAACCCCAAGAACTAAGAGAAATGGGGTTTTGAAATAGCTAGGGGACCAAAAGATCTACAAAGGGAGAATTATCAAGTCATTTTTCCCAGGCTAGCTTAGGAAAGTGACATACTTCTGTCGGTGAGATAGTACACATCGGTAAGGGCATTGCACAAATGAGGAGTCTAAAAAATCAACAGGTAAAGGGATTTAACCAAATTCACACAATGGGTGGCGGAACCCTGAGCAGAGCCCTGACCTCCTGTCTCCCTGTCCAGCACAAGGAACAGAGGCAGAAGAAGAGTTTGACACCTCAATATCCCTGCTTGTGGCTATTGTCAAGACCCATTCCAACTCACAGCCACCCTGCATAGGGTTTCCAAGCCTGTAAATCTTTGCGGTAGCAAAAATCCTCATCTTTCTCCCACAGAGCGCCTGGAGGGCTCAAACTACCAACCTTGTGGTTGGCAGTCCAGAGCTTATCCTGCAGAGCCACCGTGCCCTCAATATCCCTCTGACTGCTGTGCATTAGGGCAGGTTACTCGGTCTAGCTTCTTTGTACCCCAGGCTTCTCTTCTGCAACATGGAAATCCTGGGTAATGCCTACTTGGTAGAGTTGTAGATTCAGTAAGAGAATTCTTGGGAAGAATTCAGCCCAGTTCTTACTTGAAGAGCTCAGTAATCCTAAACTGTGTATATGATTCTCAGGCTCTTCCTTTAGAGCTATGTGTCCCTCCAGTATCCCAAGACACCCCCACCCCAAGTGTCTGTTTCCTCATGCTGCTGTAAGGTAAATGCCACACATGAGCACCGAGATTTAGTCTCTCACAGTTCTGATGGCTCTAGACCACGTGGACTCTTTCCTTTCCAAAGCCCCAGGTGTTTCTTGGTTCCTTGGCTTACAGACAACTAATTCTCACACGACATCTGCACTCCCACCCCACCCCCATCTGTTTCTGACCTTATCTTTCATTGATTTCTAAGTGATTATTAGGTTTGGGACACACCCTACAAGGGTTGTTGTTGTTGTTAAGTGCCGTCGAGTCGGTTCCGACCCATAGCGACCCTGTACAGGGTTTCCGAGGGTGTAAATCTTTACGGGAGTAGAAAGCCTCATCTTTCTCCCGCGAAGCGGCTGGTAGTTTCGAACCGCTGACCTTAAGGTTCGCAGCCCGATTCGTAACCACTACGCTACCAGAGCTCCTCATTAATATAACAAAGAAAACTCTATACCCAACACATATTTTGGAGAAGACACAATTAACAGTGGAAAATATCACCCACAATAGGAACCTGTGGCATCATCACTGCTCCGAACTGGAATGACCCAACTCTTCTCTGTGGCAGAATGTGGCTCTTCCTGCCCACTCCCTTCAGGCCCCCCACCCCTGGTCAATGGCGTGAGGGTGGAAGAGTAGGAGTGGAGGTTTCTTGTCCTTTATCAAAGAATAAATGAGTGCTTGATAGGTAATCATATCCAAATACATTCTCATTACATGTAACACTGGAGGGGTAACAAAAGACCCTAAATCTCTCCTACTGTCCTGAACCCAAGTGTCCCAAATGTCTTCACTCAAAACGGATATACTAAATAATGTAGAAAATGTACATTGTTGTTGTTGTTATGTGCTGTTAAGTCGGTTCCGACCCATAGCTACACTGTTTAGGGTTTCCGAGGAGTAGCTGGTGAGCTTGAACTGTCAACCTTACAGTTTAAACAGCTTTGCAATCTGGTGCATTAACCCACAGTGCCACACCAGGACTCATAAAATGTATATACTTTAAAAAATGTAACTTTTTTTTTCATGGACATTTTGGAAGTGATAATGTGATCTGAATATGTAAAATACACGGTAGTACAAACTCCTGGTGCTTCACATCTATAAATAGCAATATGAAGGTAGCCTCATTGAGCTCTTAGCATGGGCCTAGGAGCCTATGCAAATTAATAGCAAGTGTTTTAGGCAAGCATGAGCATCATCACCATTTCCAGATGAGGAAACTGAGGTACAAGGTCATGCAAAAAAATGAGCATCAAAAACCAGGATCAAACTAAGTCCCAGCACCGTGCTCCCAGACACAGAGACCAACTTGGATAAAGCAGGTCTTCCTTCTAGAATCACAGAAACCAGTAGCAATCAAGTGAGCAATAATAACTGAAAAAGAGGAAACCATAGATGGTAGAACCCACAGCCATGAACCAAGAGCCATGAACCAAGAGCCACAGCCCTCGATCATGTCAGTCCTGTGCCCCCTGCCGCCATACGGTGATTCTCCCAGCATCCTTCTGAGCTGGGCCTCCTGTTCACCCCCTCACTTGGTACTCCCTGACACCCTTGGCTCTTCACTTGGCCTAAGGGCATCATCTCTGTACTAATTCCTCCTCTAGTTTTTTGTTTTTTGTTTTCTCAGTGTGAACAGTAATACTTTCCATGAATACAGCTGTCAGGTCAAAAGTCAACCAGGTCCTGAACTTAGGAGGCTGTTCGTGGTTTTAAAGAAGTCCCTCATGGATTCAGAAAGCACTTGATATTTTCATTTTCATTCAACAAAAAACACTAAGCTTTTAAATGTTTCCTAAAAACTGAGTTTATGAAGCCACAGGTTAAGACACCACTGACTCTTCAGAAAAGGCCAATGAGGTTGGGAAAATCCTCACCTGCATTCATGGCTAGGCAGGGGTGAGTTCTGCATGTCCTTTGCACAGTTGAGGTAGTGATGATGTGCCTTGGAGCCCGTTCATACTCATAGTTACCCTGTTTTATGGGAGCATAAAGCCTCATCTTTCTCCAATGGAACAGCTGGTAGTTTCAAACTGTTGACCTTGTAGGTCACAGCCCGATTCGTAATCACTACGCTATAGCAGGACTCAAAATGGCAGCTTGTTTGGAAGAGAACAGGAAGTGGCAGTACTAGTCTGGCCAGTCAGACCTGCAGGCCCAGGAGTGAAGGAACTGCAGAAAAATGATGGAGGTGACAGCTGTGGGGAGCAAATTGGAGAAGGGTGGGAGAAAGTGTGCTAAACTTGACTTAACTTCCCCAAGAGCCACCCCCAGCCAAGCCCACCAGGGCATGGCATGTTCCTGGTGGGAAATCACCAACCCAGAGTGTCCTGATTGGCTGAGCAAGTGAGCGCAGGGGAGTTGAATCCTGACTAGAATCTGTCATGTTTAGGATCCACTCTCCTCTCAGCACAGCCTCAGCAGCATGCAAACAACTCAGACATTCTTTTCTCCCTCAAAAGGTCAATCAATAAGACCTTCTCCCCCCCGCTCCCCCTAATATTTGTGAGGAGGTCATCTGATGGCTAGTCCATCATCACTCACAACGCCGCTGCCTTGTCAACCCTCAAAGGGGTTGACCCTCTCAGAGCCGCCACCTCACATGGATGGCCAAGGCTGGATGAGCACAAAGCCAAGAGTCAGAAGCAGTTAGGACAGTCAGCATAGCAGCCTCTCCTTGTCTTCCTGTGGCTCAGCCTCAGATGAGAAGGCCACATTTTCATGACCATTGGGTGAAGACCTTCTCAGCACCCTGTCCACGTCCACAAGAGAAGGGAGGACAGATCAGCAGCATTCAGACCTGCATGGAGAGAGCCTCTTTCTCTCAACCACACCATCACTCAGGATGCTAAACTTCCCAGGGATCTAGAGGCACCATGATCAGCTCTGGCCCTTCATTCTTCTCACTCCAGTCTCCTTGTGTGTAAAAGGGGAGTAAATACACCCAGTGGCCTATTTCACTGGGCTGATACCAAACAGTGGAAAATTCAAGTGCTTACAAACCCAAACTGTGCCTGAACAAGCCTGGTCCAGAAGGGAGGAGACTGCAAAGTCTGGTCCAAACACTGATATTACCTGGCAAGACAGTCATAAACAAGAAACTTGTCTCTCCAGACCTCAGTTTCCCCACCTGTGAAATGGGCCCTCTGGTTCAGATCTCACAAGTCCCTTCCAGCTCTTCATAGACAGAGGAGGGACACTGGTAACTCTGAGTGCCCAGGGCATCACAGTGTAAGGTTAAGATTTAAACGTTTCACATTGGTCTCAGGTTGCGGTTCCAGACCCTTCATGCCTCACTGATACCTGCAGACGATGTCAATCCAGATCTATTGGCATTCCTGACTTACAGCCAGAATCCACCAAATAGCTGCGTCCTGGAAACACTTTTTCTGGTGTGGCGCTGTGGGTTAATACGCCAGACTGCAAAGCCATTTGAACTGCAAGGTCGGCAGTTCAAGCTCACCAGCTGCTTCTTGGAAATCCTAAAGAGGGTCTCCATGGGTTGGAACTGACTTGACAACACTTCACAACACAACAACATAAACACTTGCACATGGATAAATATGTAACTTCAGAATGAATTTATGCATATAACTAATCTTTAGTACAGCTGAGTGCATGGAGTTGTTTCCAATTTATGGTGACTTCAGAGCTGAGGTTTTTAACGACATTTTTTTTTTTAAGAAGTAGATTATCAAATCTTTCTTTCAAGTGCACTTCTTAGTGAACTCAGACCTTGAACCTTTCCATTAGTAGACAAGTATATTAACTCAGGGACTTGTATACTCAGAAATCTCCAAACTGTAGGATAAGCACTGCAGGGTTTGCTCTTGGAAACTCTATACAGGGTTGCTATGAGTCAGAACCAACTAGATGGCACACAACTATTTGTTTATAGTTTTTAAAATATTTTTAACTTTAATGTAACTGAGGATGACATTGTTGTTAAGGGCCATTGAGTCTGTTCTGACTCACCGTGACCTATATAGGTTTTCCAAGGAGTGGCTGTTGAGTTTGATCTTGTGGTTCAAGTGACCTTGAGGTCCAGTGCTTTAATCCCACAGTGCCACACCAGGGCTACAAGGTAGCATTGTTGTTGTTGTTAAGTGCAGTCGATGAGGTTTCCCAGGAGCAGCTGGTGAGCTTGAGCCACCGACCTTACAATTCAGACGACTTTGCAGTCTGACGCATTAACCCACAGCGCCACACCAGGACACCTTACACATTATTTATTAATATACATTCTCCTATCTTTCCTACCTTACTATTTTATGAAAATCCTCTCATTTCTGGTTATTCTTCAGACTCGCTTGCAACCTTCCCATGTGTGGCCATGTGATTCATTACTGGCCAATGAATTACAAGCAGAAGTCGAGGGGGCGGGGCATCCAGGACACCCATTGTTTTCCAGATAATAATTGAAAGGTTCTGCCACAGCGCTGTACCATTTGCCATTTGCAAAATATCCCTGCCTGGAACCTGGACCTGAATAGAGAAGCAGAGCAGCCATTTTGGAACTATGACGACAAAAGTCACAGGCTACAGATGACAGCGCAAAAAGGAGTCTGGTTCCCATGATTTGCTTGAATAGTTACATTAGCTTTAAACAACCTGGTATATCTTTCATGTTGTTGTTATTGTTAAGTGCTGTTGAGTCGGTTCCAACTCATGGCAACCCTGCAAAGGGTTACCAAGGAGCAGCTGGTGAGCTTGAATCACCAACCTTGCTGTTCAAACCAACCTTGAAGTCCAGGGCATTATTCTGGAACACCACACCAGGACTCCATCTTTCATGTAAGAAAGCTAAAATCCCTAATTGTCGGAGTGACGGTGATCAGGTTCCATTATGGACAGGCAGCTGAGCCAACAGCTATGAGGAAATGAACAACTTGACTCATTCAAGAAACATTGTCAGGTGTGATAAGTGTTTTTCAGACGCTGGAGTACAAATCTGAATTCAACTCTGCTATTTCTTTTAAACTAAGTGGAAATTTTCTAAATGATAGACACCTTATGGCAGCTTTTCAATAATCCTTTTGAATTGTTCTTTAAGCGTTTTTTGTTGTTTATCTTCTGAGAGATCGCTTCACATGTGTCTTGCCTTTCCTAATATCAGAGTGCACCATATGAAATTGGTGCTTCTAGACATCAAAAATACATGCTCATTTACTGTGATTTAGTGAAAATGTCACCTCTGGCTTCTTACTGTGAAACTTAGGTTTTCTGTGTAGCCTAAACTTGACCTCTGCCACATACGCAATCCATACAGAAACATACTCCTTGTAAAAGGGAAGAGAAGTTATTTCCTCTCCCTAAGCTTCCATTTCCATCTCTACAGTAAGAGAGTTGAACTAGAATACCTCTAGGCTCCCTGCTGACACTGACAGTCTAGATAATGAGAGAGAGCAATGGTCACTCTAAGACACCCAGGGGGCTCACTAGCCAATGAAGATGCCCACCAGTCTCTGGGCACTGCTGCAGTGAGAGTTCCATGTAAATCACAAACCCAGATATGGACGACAGCACAGCAGTCTGCAAGCAGTGTCCTTGTCCATCCTACTGGCCTTCAAGTGTCTTCAGGAAGGGCATCTCAGGACTGTCAAGAGACACAGCCAACTTTTACCCTGGCCCTGTCACTGCAGATACACAGGCAGCTCGACAGTACTGATCCTCAGTTTCCCCTTCTAAAAAAGCATGCCAAGTGAGTGCAAAATGAATTGTTTGTTGGAATCTTTGTGGGAGCAGGTCGCCAAGTCTTTTCTCCCACAGAGTAGCTGGGCGGGTTTGAACCTCTGACCTTTAGGTTAACAGCCAAAGATTTAACCATTGAGCCACCAGCACTCTTCAAAATGACACGTGTACCTTGATTATCAACTACAAAAAAAAAAACAAAAAAAACAGACCTATATGTGAACTGAACTCTTAGTAATATGCAAATGTGAAATTCATTTTATAAAGTATTCCTCAGTAATCATCTTTTCAATATTAAAGGGCTATTGTGGGGTAAAATAAGCTGATCAGCCTGGAAGAAAGAGCTTAGCATTCCAAAGATCCACATGACTATTTAAAATTCCAAGGATTCCCATTTAAAGACCAAGCCAGTGCCTGCCACAGCCCAACCTCTTACTCCCATCCATGGGAACAGCTGCGCCCTCCCCAGTCTGTCAACTGCCTGTCCCTGATTAATCCATCCTCTCCATGAGGGGAGCCAGGCCAGGAGCCCGCCATCCCCCACTGCCATGTGGAGACATCTTGGAGCCAGGGCTTTCTGGGTGAGGTGCATTGAGGGGGTTAATTACAGTGGTCTGTGTGCCACCACCAGCCAGGCACACTGACAATTTGGCAACTGAACTATTGGTACAGAACCATATGTCAAGCAGCTGGTGGCAGAGACCTCTGATTTATGAACAGGACTCCCTGGGATGGCAGC
The DNA here is from genome assembly GCF_000296735.1 of Chrysochloris asiatica. Taxonomy (NCBI): domain Eukaryota; kingdom Metazoa; phylum Chordata; class Mammalia; order Afrosoricida; family Chrysochloridae; genus Chrysochloris; species Chrysochloris asiatica. Next base: position 32,730,408 of record NW_006408533.1, on the reverse strand, counting down.
CAAACTGTCCCTCTCTCTGTTGTCAGTGGACTCTCAGTGGACTGCAGGTCTTCCTGCTAGCAGCCTCATGCACAGGTGACTGGTATTCTGGATACAGTTAAATGGTATTCCTAAGACACACAAATCCCCCTGGGAGAGGTAACTCACTAAAACCTTGTGAATCCTATAAGGGTGGATGACTGTCATCTCCTTGCTTTAATTAGTCAGTCCAAGTGTGTGCTGGACTAGAACTCAGCACAGATATGTGTTGGTGTCTCAGGAAAAGTCTTGGCTCATCTAAAGCAATAGGCAAGCCCATTGGAAAAGTGGAGGAAGAATCTAATTGTCTAAGCCACTGTGATCAGCCAACTGCTACCCCAAAGTTAACAATAATAAGGCATTTGTGTGTCTTAGGGATGCACCGGTGGCTCAACAGTTAAGTGCTCTGCTACAAACCAAAAGGTTGGTGGTTCAAACCCACCCAGTGGCTCTATGGGAGAAAGACGTAGGCGTTCTGACCCCATGAAGATTACAGCCAAGAAAACCTTTCAGGCAATTTTACTTATCACATAGGGTCAGTTCAGTATGAGTCAAAACTGATTTGATAGCACCCAAATAGCTATAAGCCATATCAGAGAGGAGAGGCAGCTAGACCCCAAATTCAAAGAGCTTGATTGTTCAGTGTCGAACTAGTGCCCTCTCTTTTCACCACCACCTCTCCCCACACTCATTGGCATCTCCCAACACCAGCTGGCCAGTACCCACTGAGCTCAAGGGCACTGCACTACTGGGCAGCTTGTAGACTAGAAGTCAGGCTGTAGGACCTTGGCCATTCACTTATTCATCCCTCCAACCAGCAAGCCAGCCAGCCAGCCATCTGTTCATCCATCCAAACTTTACTCAACAAGTATTTTGAATGTTCACTCTATGCTCAGCACTGTGCTAAGTCTGGAGATGTAACAGTGGCCCAGTGATACAGAGCAATGGTTGCCCTAAGACTCTCATTCTCATGGAAGAAGCAGGCTAGTGAACAGACAGTTCCAACAGCATGCTGCTAAATGAGATAAGAGATGTGCTGAGGGCTCTGGGCACACATAGGAGGGCCACCTACCTCACATCTGACACTGGGGGATCTTAGATACTTCACCTATGCATGGTACTTGTCAAGCTGACCTTAGAAGGTTGCTGGGAAGACTGTTGTTCTTGTTGTTAAGTGCTGTCGAGTCGGTTCCGACCCATAGCGACCCTGTACAGGGTTTCCGAGGGTGTAAATCTTTACGGGAGTAGAAAGCCTGATCTTTCTCCCGCGGAGCAGCTGGTAGTTTCGAACCGCTGACCTTAAGGTTCGCAGCCCGATTCGTAACCACTGAGGTAATAATATATGTGAAAGAAATTAATGCATTGGAAAGGAAGGGACAATGGGTAGAGCAAGAGGGGTGAACAGGTGAAGCTTGGACATTTTTAAGGCAATTGAACTATTTTGGTTTTGTTAAGTGTTAAGGAGTCAGTTCCAACTCATAATGACCCTGTATAGGGCTTCCAAGGAGCAACTGGTGAGTTTGAACAGCTGACATTGCGGTTCAAACCAAGCTTATGGTCAAGTGCTTATCCTACAGCACCACACCAGGACTCCAAACTATTCTGAGGAACACTATAATGGTGTACATGTGGGCACCTGACATTATGTATCTGTCAAAACCTGTAGGAATGTACAGAGTGAGACCTGATGTTCACAATAATGTATCGATATCGGTTCATCAATTGGAACAAACATAGCACAGGAATACAAGATGCTAATGATAAGAGAAGCTGTGTAGAAGGCGTATAAGAAGTCAACTGTCTATGTAATTTGTCTGTGAATCTAAAACTGTCCTAAAAAATAAATGTCTATTAAACTGTACCTGGGATCCCTAGATGGCAGAAATGGTTAGGTATTAGCTCTTAACTGAAAGGTTGGCAGTTCAAACCCACTCAGAGGCACTTTGGAGGAAGGCCTGGAGATCTGCTTCTAAAAATTCACAAACATTCTATGGAACAATTCTATTCTGTACACAAAGAAAGGGTCACTGTACATTGGAATCAACTAGATCACAACTAACAACAATGATATCAAATGGTAAGAGACAGATATAGGCAAATATTTTTGTAAGTTCCATCCCCAACTTCTTCCAAAGGGCCAGGGAATAAAACTACCTGACAGTATTTCCAGACTTCTACCTCCCAGCTCAGCAGGCTGAAGCCACAGGCCAGTGGTCCTGCAAAACAGCTAGTATCCTGTTGAACATGTGCCCACTGAAAGTGGTTTTACTATTTGTTTGTTTGTTTGTTTCCAACAGTGGGGTTGGCAGGCTAGTTTGCATGGAGTCCCTCACACTCTAGTAACAGCTCAGTTTGGCCATCTGGCTAGTGGGCCAGCATTGTGCGGGTGTGAGTTCAGAGGGGGAGCTGCGGGAACACAAGAGGGCTAGGGCTGAGGGTTCTGACTGTGGCCAAAGAACATGGGGAAGAGTAAAGGTTCCAACCACGGCTACATAAACACGCTGTGTTTGTCAAGTGCACCCACTGGAAATGCATGTCAACTTCCAGGGACAAGAAAGAAGCTCACTCCTAAAATGGGCTTTGTGAATGGAAGGAAGCTTTCAACACACGGTAAGATCCTTGAAGCCAGAGAGCAGGTCTGCTCATGGGACCTGGCATGCAGCTAGGGAGTCCCCACTCTAATCAATGCCCAATCTAATAAACACTTGCTGGTTGTTTGAAATGCAATGCACCATCATCTGTTCGTGGAGAGATGGGAATTCAAACACTGATGATGAGAGACAAAGGAAGAGAAGAGCAGAGTCATTACCAGAGCTCTGTGTTTGGGGCTCTTTCCTCTCTCTAGAAAGACAAGTCTATGTAGTAGAAGGGAACACCACGTGTACTTACTATCAGCAACCCACTTGAGCTCTATAAGCTTCACAAGGCTTTATCTATAACAGAGACCATAGGCACTAGCTCCTCACATAAGATGAGAACGAGATAAGATAGTGCATGTGGAAATATTGTATAAAATACAAGAGTCATCGACTAGAAGAAGAAAGAAGAGGAAAAAAAGAGTAATCCACTACAATTTGATTAACTTGACCTATGCTTATGGATGTAGTAACTCAAAAGAGGGAACAAGTCTTTACAGAAAGGATCATTCCCACCTCCTCAGTACACAGGGTTGACAGGGCAACTTAGATATTGGCTACCCAAAAGGGGAGGGGGCTACAAAAGCAAGAAGTGACTGGCTTACAAGCTTTCAAGAGGGAACCTAGCTTCAGAGGGTGCAGGGGAAGGTAGAATCTCAACTAAGTGGTTTCCAACCTGTCAGGATGGGGCTGATGTTAGGAGATGGAGATAAGACTCTTGTGTTTCAATAGTGAATAATTGCTATCAAGACTGACTGTGAGTGTTGGAAATGTAAAGGCAAACATTTTGTAACAAAAGGAGTAGAGTGGTTGATTTTGTAGTCCAGGAGCGGAGGTCCCTGGGACCATCAAGTAAGAAGAGCAGAGAGTGGGACCCTACCCAGAGAAGCAGTGATGCCTGAGATGGAGACAGAGATGATGACATGGAGAGATGGAGTGGCTGGGGACTCTAGACCCAGAGAGGGAGAGGGGCTGTGTGCTGATGACCAGGGGGCAGGCTTGTTTGATGATGCATGGAGGGGATTGTAATCATTGCAATGAAATGAAATACGATAGGATGAATGTAAAGCTAATGTTCTCCCATGTAAACTATCACATAATTCACAATTAAAACTTAAAAAAAACCCAAAAAACTAAGGTTCAATACAAATAAGAGTGATGATTATGATTATTGTGGCTCCAGGGGGTGGTGAATAGGGTGATGCCATCCTAGTAGGTAGAAGAAATGCCTTAAGAATTGAGCTTCAGTCCTGGAAACTGCAAGCAGCAGCCATTGACTGGAGCAACAGCAGCCAGGGTCTGCAAGAACCTCAAGGGAGGGCTGAAAGGAGCTCCTTTGGGTTCTAAGGTCACCACAAACGTCTAATGCAGAGTTTCCAGCAACAAGTGATTCTGCTAGTAACATCCATGGCCCTTCAGAGAACGATCTTGCCTAGGAACTACACAAGGGTAATACCTGTGTAGTAACTCTCGGTATTACCCACTTCCCAACTGATCTCCTCCCATACCAAAGCATACAGCATCCTTAGCAATGTTTGCTCTCAATCTTTCCATAGAATCCTATGTGATCAATATAGCTGTAAATTGCTTCAATGTAGTATTTCTTGGAATATATGAATCATCATTAGGTGCTATCAAGTTGTTTCTGAATCATAGCAACCCTTTGCAAAACAGATTGAAACATGTCTGGCCCTGCACCATCCTCATCATCGGGGTTACATTTAAGCCCATTGTAGCTGTCACTGTGTCAGTCCATCTCATTAGGGGTCTACCACTTTTTTACTGACTCTCCACTTCACCAAGCATGATGTCCTTCTCCAGGGACTTGGCCCTCCTGATAATATGTACAAAGTGTGAGAAGCGAAGCCTCACTATCCTAGCTTCTAAAGAGCATTCTAGTTGTACTTCTTCCAATACAGATACATTTGTTCTTCTGGCAATCGATGGTACTTCTAATATTCCTCTCCAACCATAATGCAGATGTATCAATTCTTCTAAGTCTTCCTTATTTGTTGTCCAACTTTTCACATTATGAGGCTATTGAAATACCATGGCTTGGGTCAGGTGCACCTTAGTCCTCCAACTGATATCTTTGCTCTTTGCAAAAGAGGTCTTTTGCAGCAGGTTTACCTAATGCAACACATTGTTTGATTTCTTGACTACTGCTTCCATTAGTGATGATTGTGGATTCAAGTGAAATGAAGTCTTTAACAATTTCAATCTTTTTTCCATTTGTCATGTTGATATTTATTGGTCCCGTTGCAAGAATTTTCATTTTCTTTACAGTGAGGTGCAATCCATACTGAATGCTGTAGTCTTTAATCTTCATCAGTAAGTATTTCAAATCCTCTTAGCTTTCAGCAATCAAGATTTAACATCGGCATGTCACAGGTTGTTAATGATTCTTCCTCCAATCCTAATGGTACGTTCTTCTTCATATAATCCAGTTTCTCAGCTTATTTGCTCAGCATACAGAATGAATAAGTATGGTGAAAGGATACAACCTTCCCTGATTTTAAACCATTCATTATTCCCTTGTTCTGTTCTAACAACTGCCTCTTGACTTATATATAGTTATCTCAAGAGTATAATTGTTTTGGAATACCCATTCTTTGCAATATTAGTCATAGTTTGTCATGATCTACATAGTCAAAAGTCTTTGCATAGTCAATAAAGCACAAGTAAACATCTCTCTGATATTCTCCACTTTCAGCCAAGATCCATCAGCAATGATATCCCTAGTTACGTGACTTCTTCTGAACCCATATTGAATTTCTGGGAGTTCTTTGTTGAAGATCTGTTTTTTAAATTACTTCTGAAAAATTTTATTTTGTGACATTAATGTGACACTAATGATATTGTAGCGTAGTGGTTACGAATCGGGCTGCGAACCTTAAGGTCAGCGGTTCGAAACTACCAGCCGCTCCGCGGGAGAAAGATGAGGCTTTCTACTCCTGTAAGGATTTACACCCTCGGAAACCCTGTACAGGGTCGCTATGGGTCGGAACCGACTCGATGGCACTTAACAACAACAACAACAACAATGATATTGTAAGCTGATTTCTGCAATCTGTTTAGAATGCAACTCACTTTAGAATGGGCACAAATGAGGATCTCTTCAAATCAGTTGGATAGGTAGCTGTCTTCCAAATTTCTTGGCATAGATGAATGAGTGCCTCCAGTGCCACATCACTTTGTTGAAACATTTCAGTTGTATTCTGTCAATTCTTGGAGCTTTGTTATTCATCAATGCCTTCAGTACACCTTGGACTTCTTCCTCCAGTACCCTTGGTTCTTGATCATATGCTACATCTTGAAATAGCTAAACATCAACCAATTCTTTTTGGTACAGTGACTGTGTGTATTCCTTCCATCTTCTTTGATGCTTTCTGCATCATTCAATATTTTGCCCGTAGAATTCTATTCAAAGGCTAGTTTTAAATTCATTCTTCAGTGCTTGCATCTTGAGAAATGCTGAGTGTGTTTTTCTTCTCTTTAAGTTTTGTAATTTCAGGTCTTTGCACATTACATTCTAATACTTGACCTTGTCTTATTGAACTGCCCTTTGAAATTTTCTGTTCAATTCTTTTATCTCTGCATTCTGTCCATTTCTGGAGCTTCTCCATGCTTAAGAGCAAGTTTCAGAGCCTCTTCTGACATCAATTCTGGTCTTTCCTTTCTTTCCTGTTTTTGTAATGACCTTTTGCTTTCTTCCTGTATGGCATTCTTGATGCAATTTCACATCAGATCTGTTCTTGAGATGATCTCTAAATTCAGATGGGATGTGTTCAATGTCATATTTTGACCCTGATGGGCTGCTCCACAGTCTGCCCCTGGCCTTGTTTTGGCTGATGATATGGAGCTTGAACACCATCTTTTTCCAGATGTAGTAAATTTGATTCCTATATATTCCATCTGGTAAGGCCCCATGTTTATAATCACCTTTTTGTTATTTTTTAAAAGTATTTGCTATGAATAAGTCGTTGGTCTTGCAAAATTCCATCATGCAATCTCCAACATAATTTTTATCATCAAGGCCAATTTTCCAATGACTGATCCTTCTCTTTGCTTCCAAGCTTCTCATTCCAATCACCAGTAATTATCCATGCATCTTGATACATGTTTGATGGATTTCAGACTTTGGAAGTTTGTTAGAATTCTTTATTTCATCATCACTGACTTTAGAAGTTGGAGGGTGAATTTGAATAATAGTGGTATTAACTAGTCTTCTTTGTAGTATATGGATATTATCCTATCACAGACAGTGTTGTACTTCAAGACAGATCTTGATATGGTATTTTGGACAATGAATACAACACCATACCTCTCAAATTTGTCAGTCCTGACATAGTAAACCATATGATGCCCTGATTTCAAATTACCAATACCAGTCCATTTCAGCTCATAATACCTAGGATATGGATCTTTATGTGCTCCATTTCACTTTTGACAGCTTCCAGTTTTCCTAGATTCATACTCTGTATATTCCAGGTTCCAATTATTAATGGATGTTTACAGCTGTCTCTCCTTATTTTGAGTTGTGCCCCATCAGTAAATGAAGGTCCTGAAACTTCATCACTCCATTCACATCATCAAGGTCAACTCTATTTTTAGGAGGCAGCTCTTCCCCAGTTGTATTTTGAGTGCCTTCCAACCTGAGGGACTCATCATCTGGGACTATATCTGACTATGTTCTATTCATATTCATAATGTTTTTGTCTTCTGGTACTATATCTGACAATGTTCCATTGCTATTCATAAGGTTTTCAGTATCGAAATACTCAGAAGGATTCTGCCTCGCTTTCTTCCTACTCTATCTTAGTCTGGAGGCTCAGCTGAAAACCTGTCCACTATGGATGACCCTGCTTGAATTTCAAATGCCGGTATTACCATCGCAACACACAAGCCATCACAGTATGGCAACCTGACAGATGAGTGATGGGATTATAAGAAAACTAACAACAAAAGTGTTTTTCTAAAATCTTTCTACATTGAATTATAACTTTATTAGTTTAAACATTATTTGTAATTGAAGGGAAACCCTTTTTGATTTTTCTCTTTCTTTTTTTTCAGTAAGTATTTCGTCCTCAAAGACAGTTATTGATATAGGTTCACAAATGCTACTTACTACAACATTGTTTCTAAAACAACAGAAAATTTAACAAAATTCAGCACTATAAAAATACCTGTAGTAACAAAAACAACAGCACATACTTGTCGAACATGCAGACAAACCCACATGACTCCAAGTATAATTGTAACTGAGTAATAATGACAGCTCTAACAGGAGCTCATTGTTGTAATTGTTGTCGAGTCAGTTCCGACTTACAGAAACCTTATAGGGGGTATCCAAGGAGCAGCTGGTGGGTTTGAACCACCAACCTAGTGGTTAGCAGTCCAATGCTTATCTTACAGCAACACTCTAGGACTCCAAAAAGAAATCACAGCATAGGGTATTAGCCTTGTATGCATTCGATATATGTAAATTGGACTAATAAAAAAAGTTTTTGCTGTCATAACTACAGAGCTATTTCTATAAAAAATGATTAATTTCTGCTAAATCACTACACAGAACTTTTAGTGTTACCCCCTCTGACAGTGGCACCCAAGGCTGTTTTACTTCTCACACATCCCAGTGCGCACTCCAGGAATGGGGAAACCCATCTGAACATGTCCGAGAACTTGGGGCTCATCACTTCATCCTCCAGATCCAACTTCTTCATTTATGAAACAGATGAATACCTGTCCAACCCACTCAAGGAGATATTGTGAGATGATACTGTAATTACTATAAAAAATCTGTTTAAGCATTTAATCCATCAGTGCTTATTCAGTGTCCAAATAGCCAATTACTCTTAATTGATCCAATACTGTCAGTTCTGTTCCAGTGTTAAGACATTACAAATATACAACCAATGAGATTCAAGATTCAAAACTGCTTAATAACTTGAATTGTTAATGTTGGGTGCAGTCGAGTTCATTCTAATTCATTGCAACTGTCCTATCATGTTTTCAGGTCTTTCTTCCAAAGTGTGGGTTTGAATCACCACCCGATTAGCAACCAAGTGGTTAACTAACCTCCAAGGCAGGTGGGCCCAGAAGAGCCCCTAGAGGGAGTCAGGACCCCTGAGAACTTTCAACCAAATGGATCTCAGAGCTCTAGAACAAACAAACCAAACTAAATCCATTGCTATCAAGTTGCTTCTGACTCAGCTACCCTGTACGTCAGAGTAGAACTGCTCCATAGGGTTTCCAAACCTGTCAATGTTTGTGACAACAGACTGCCACATCTTTTTTCTGTGGTGCAAACTGCCAATCTTTCAGTTAGCAGTCAAGTGCTTTAACCACTGTATCAGTGCTGTTTGTGGTGTGAAGTGCTGTCCAGTCAGTTCCAACTCATAGCAACCCTGTATAGGGTTTCCAAGAAGTGGCTGGTGGGTTTGAAAGGCCAACTTTGTGGTTAGCATTCCAGTGTTTATCCTATAACACCACACTACTGCATCACTAGGGCTCTTTGACATATAGAATAGGAAAATGTATAGAATCCAACATTGACTTGTGGTTATTAGGTGGGAAGGGAGTGGAAAGGGAGCCATTGCTTAGCAGAAACTGAGATTCTGTTAAGGGAAATTTGGGAAGATAGTGGAGATGGTTACACAATGTGTTAAATGTAAGCAATGTCACTTAATTGTATGCATAGGACATGGTGAAATGGAAACATTTTTTATTATGTATATACTCACGACAATAAGAAAATTAATTAATTTTTTAACTGTCTGATCTATTTTGCTATTTATATTTAGGTCAATATTTATCAGGCTTAATCTTTTCTTATTTAAATTTTCTTTCAAGTATTCAAACACACACTCCTCATTTTGTTGCTAGATCATGACTCGAGTTCCACCATGCCAATGCCACCAATTCTTCAAGGTCCAATCACAGGTCAACTAGCACGCAAGGGAAAGTGTCCCTTCAAAATCAAGTGCAGTGAGCGTCTAATCCAAAGCAGTTGTTCATTTTTAATGTCAGTGATTAAACAAGAGAATTTTTTTTTTTTTTAAGGAGCTCCTCTGCCTTCGGTTAAACACATTAATATAAATGATTTTTTTAAAAAAGCTAATCTCCTAATGAGATGAGAATTTTATATTGATTCAGTAATTACAAAACATATTGCAAAATCAATGATAAATACTCTTAAAATTCCTATTGATCGGCTAACTCCAATAAGATTCTATTGCACAGAGAAGATATTATTTAAGAGTGGAAACGTGCATTCCTTTAACACATTCCGTTTCAGATGAAGTGCAGGGGCAGACCTCAGGCAGGCTGCTTGGAAGGGACTCTGTTCTATCCATTGTTTTTCCTGCTTTCTACGGACTTGGTTCTGGCTTTGGAAGCTGCTGGTTAATGAAACATAAGATTATTACTCCCTTGTGCATTTAAGTTTTCAGGTCTTTATACAATAATTAATTAGGATTATGTGACAAGGAGAGAATTTCCACTAGGAAAAGAAAAACTAATAGTACCGCTTTTACAAATGATGCTTACCCTCCTATTGACTCAACTTAATTTATTTAATCTTTCTACCTAGATCACCCTGAAGGTAATTATTCACTTTAAATACTTTTAAACTAGTATCTTTTAAGTCTGGGATTTCTCACATAGTCACTTACTGTCTAATAAGGCAGGCTTCCTGGGAATGAAGTTTCAAATTATATTCATTCATAAATCATATGCATCAGTGGTTTCCAAAGAAGGGTCCCCAGATCTGTAACCTGGGTAGTTGATAGAAACACAAATTCTTAGGGCCATACCCAAAGCCCACCAAAACAGAAACTCAAGGGGTTGTTGTTGCTGTTAGGTGCCATCCAGTTGGTACCAACTCATAGTGACTTATGCACAGCAGAACGACACACTGCCTGATCCTGGGCCAGCCTCACTATTGTTGCCACGCTTGAGTCCATCGATGCTGCCACTTGGCCAATCCATCTCATTGGGAGTCTTCCTCTTTTTCTCTGACCCTCCACCTAACCAAACTCAAGGGGTAGGGGCCCAGCAATCAGTTTTTAACAAGGTGATTGGAATGCACAATCAAGTTTCAGAATCTTCACTGTTCTTGGGTACTGTTGAGTCTGTTTCAACTCATAGTGATCCCATATGGCAGAGAAGGGTTTTCTAGGCTGTAATCTTTTGTGTGGCTCTGTAGGATAAGCACTGGACTACTAACTATAATGTTGGTGGTTCAAAACCAACAGCTGCTCCTCAGAACCCTGTGCAGAGTCCTGGTGTGGTGCTGCAGGATAATGTACTGAACCACAAAATTGGTTTGAACTTCAAGGTCAGCAGTTCAAATTCACCAGCTGCTCCTTGGGATACTATACAGATGAAGTATATGACTCACTATGAGTCAAAACCAACTCCATGGCACTTAACAACAATAGCAACAACATCAACTTCTTCAGTCTGAAATTGATCAAACATGCAATCAACATACTGACAATAACTGGTGATTGAAATGCAAAAATTAGATGGAAACAAAGAAGAAGGCTCAGTAGTTGGAAAATATTACCTTGGTGATAGAACTGATGCTGGATATTGCTTGATAGAATTTTGCTAGATTTATTCATTGCAAATACCTTTTTTTAACAACATAAAAAATGGCTATACACATGGGCTTCACCAGATCGAATACACATAAATTTGACTGACTACATCTGTGGGAAGAGATGATGTTAAAGCTCCACATCATCAGTCAAAATAAGTCCAGGGATAGACTGTGGAACACACCATCAATTGCTCATATGCAAGTTCAGGTTGAAACTGAAGAAAATTAAAACAAGACTATGAGAGTCAAAATATGACCGTGAACATATCCCACCTGAATTTAGCAATCATCTCAAGAAAAGAGTTCATGCACTAGACACTAATGACAGAAGACATCAAGAAAGTCATACTGGAAGAATGTAAAAAGTCATTAAGTCAAGAAAGAAGGAAAAGATCAAAATGGATGTCAGAAGAGACTCTGAAACTTGCTCTCCAGTATAGAGATACTAAAGCAAATGGAAGAAATGAAGAGGTAAAAGAGCTGAACAGAATTTTTCAAAGAGCAGCTTGAGAAGACAATGTAAAATATTATAATGAATTGTGTAACCTGGAGTTAGAAAACCAAAAGGGAAGGAGGCACTCAGCATTTCTCAAGCTGAAATATTGAACAATGCAGAAAACTTGAAAAGAAGATGTAAGGAATATATAGATTAACAGTACTAAAAATGGTCGATGTTCAACCATTTCAAGAGGTAGCGTATGATCAAGATCAATAGAACTGTAGGAAGAAGTCCAAGGTGTAATGAAGGCATTGACCAAAGAAACAAACAAACAAAAAAACTCTAGAAATTGATGGAACATAAACTGAAATCTTTCAACAAGCTAATGCAGCACTGGAGGCAGTCACTCATCTATGCTAAGGAATTTGGAAGACAGCTACCTGACCAATGGATTGAAAGAGATCAATATTTGTGCCCATTCCAAAGAGAGGTGATCCAATGGAATGTGGAAAACATTGGACAATATCATCAATATCACATACAAGTAAAATTTTGCTAAAGACAATTTAAAAAAGACTTCAACAGTACATTGAGAGGGAATTACCAGAGATTCAAGCTGGATTCAGACAAGAAAGTGGAAAGAGGGAGATTATTACTGATGGTTCTTGGCTGAGCAGAGAAGACCAAAAAGATGTTTACCTGGACTTTATTGACTATGCAAAAGCTTTTGACTTTATGGATCATGACAAGCTATGGACAACATTGCAAATAATGGGTATGCCAGAAACTAGTTGTGCTCATGAGGAACCTGTACATAGACCAGGAGGCAGTCATTCAAACAGAACAAGTGTTCACTGAATGGTTTAAAATCAGGAAAGGTGAGCATCAGGGCTGTAGTCTTTCACCGTACCTATTCAATCTGTACACTGAGCAAATAATTCAAGAAGGTGGGTTTTATGAAGAAAAGCATGGCATCAGGATTAGAGGAAGACTCATAAATATGAGATGAGATAAGCAGATGATACGACCTTGTTTGCTGAAAGCGAAGAGGACTTAAAATACATACTGATGAAGATCAAAAACCACAGCCTTCAATATTGCTTACAACTCAATGTAAAGAAAACAAAAATCCTTACCACTGGACTAATAAATAATATTATAATGAATGGTGAAAAACTTGAAGTTGTCATAAACTTCATTTTGCTTGGATCTACTATCAACACTCATGGAAGCAGCAGTCAAGAAAGCAAACAAAGTATTGCACTAGGCAAATCTGCTACACAGGACCTCTTTAAAGTGCTCAAGAGCAAAGATATCAATTTGAGGACTAAGGTGCATCTGATCATGGTCTTTTCAATAGCCTCATATGCATGTGAAAGATGGACAATGAATAAGGAAGACAGTAGAAGAATTGACCCACCATGGAGTTATGGTGTCAGAAAAGAATATTAAAAGTACCAATGACTTCCAGAATTAAAAATAAATCTGTGCTGGAAGAAGTACAGCCAGAATACTCCATAATCGTCAGGATGACAGGAATTCATCTCTCATATTTCTGACCTATTATTATCAGGAGGGACCAGTCTCTGGAGAAGGATATCATGCTTGTGGAGTGTCAGCATAAAAGGTAAGACCCCTAAGGAGATGGATTGGAACAGTGGATGCAGTAATGGGCTCACGTGTAGTGACGATTGTAAGGATGGCACAGGACAAGGCGGTGATTTGTTCTGTTGTGCATAAGGTCATCATGAGTCAGAACCAGGTTGGCAGCTCCTAACAATAGCAACAAAGTGATAGTCACTGGTCTGGTCTCACCAATCCCTCTCTGGTAATAGGGAAAGGCGTAGTGGAGGCAGGGAAATACCTCCCTTCCCATGCATTCCAATGCATCCCACTTCCTGCGGACCACTACTCCAGCCCTTGCCCATATCCAGGCTCTCTGAAGTACATGAGCTGGTGCCATGGATTACCCAATAAGTAAGGTAAACACAAGCTTATTTGAGTTTACTTACCAATCTGTACTGACCAGTTTCACATGGACTTCACCACATCCTTGATACGGTAATAAAAAAAAATTTTTAATAAAAAATGTGAAACTGGTCATTACAGATTAGTAATTGAACACAAGTAAGCCCGGGCTTATCTTGTCTATTGGGTAATCCAATCCTGTATGAGGCTAAATCATTTCCCTGTGACTGGTAGGAAGGAGAGTATGCCCAGTCAAATGTTGGGTGATGAGGAATGTCACTCATTTTGCAATATTAAGAAACCCCTGCACTGGGAAGGTAAATTCCTGGGATAGAGGGATCACATGAGAGTTGGTGTTAGCTGTGGTTAAGTCAACTGTGGCTTGTGTACAACAGAAGCCCATGCTGCTCGGTCCTGAGCCATCTTCATGACCGTTGGTTTATTTGAGACCACTGCTGTGCCCATCCATCTCATGGGAGGCTTCTCCTGTTTTCATTGACCCTGTAGTTTGATTTTTGCTTTGTGTTTGAACTGTGGAGTTGGAGATGAATATTGAATATAACGTGAACTGCCAAAAGAATGAACATATAATGTCTTAGAAGAAATGCAACAAGAATGTTCCTTAGAAACTAAGATGGTAAGAATTTGACTCTCTTGCTCTGGGTATATCTTCAAGACAGACCACATAAGAAAGGATGCCTTAAAATAAAATCCCTACAACTCCACAACTATGTCAAAGATCACTCCCAGCTGGCCTTTCCTGATCCCCAGACCCTCTCATCTCCCATACCTCCCAGGATAGATTATACAATCTAAAGTTACTATGAGTAACTTTAATAAAATTAATGTTTGTGCATGTTTCACAGACTGAGCCTAAAGATAGTTCTCCAAGAGGACTTTCTAATTGGGTTTGTATTTTTGTCATTGTTATTTGTCATCAAGTGGATCCCAACTCATGGTGACGCTATGTGTTGCATTGAGACCCAATTATTGGGAAAATGTGACTTTCCAAGAGGAAGAGAGGTATGTTGTTGTTGTTGTTGTTGTTGTTGTTGTTATGTGCCGTGGAGTCGCTTCCAACTCATAGAGACCCTGCTGTACAGGGTTTCCGAGGCTGTAAATCTTTACGGGAGCAGAAAGCCTCATCTTTCTCCCACGAAACAGCTGGTAGTTTTGAACTGCTGACCTTGTGGTTCGCAGCCCGATTCATAACCACTACGCTACCAGAGCTCATAGTCACTTAGAAATACAGCTCAAACAAAAAGAGAAGCGTTAATACCATATGAACTAAATACAATGGAACAGCCATAGTCATGGCATGGTAGAACTAGAAAAGACTTCAGAGCATTGAACTCCATAGTATAATAGCGCATACTGTAAACTTCAGCACTTAATAATATACCCTTTAATAGTACAATGAGTGATTTGATATTCTTGCAATTAAAACTTGAACCCAGAGCCTTCATCCTCTGAAGCCAATTCTTCCTCCATGACCAAAGGGAGGAAGGACCAGTCTCTGGAGGAAGAGACCCTTAATAAGCAAGATGCTTCTCCTCCATGCAAACACATTTGTTTTAATGGCAAAAAAAAAAATTTTTTTTTTCATCAAAACTGACCTTGTAAGATGTGTTATAGCATTCCTAAGACTTTTCCTGCCCCCCTACAACACTACCAAATATCCCCCAGAAGTGTTTATATCTTTGTTTGAGATGCTTTCATCTGGGTCCCCAGCCACAGGCAACTCCAGGACCCCCTCTTTCTCCATCCTCCTCTTTCGTTCATGTTCTTTGGGAAATATCTATGTAACTATTTTATACTAAGGGATTATATGTTGATAATAGGCTCCTTATCCTTTCTCAAAGGTATTTGAATATTTTTTTTAAAGACATGGATTTTTATCCCCAAACTGGTGGAACTTCTGACAATAGAAGCCTACAGACTAGAGAAGTTTTCAGCCCCTGGTCAGAGGTGGTACCCCTCAGTCACTGTACTTAGTTGATCTTGACTCTGTTGGGTGGCTGTCCCTCTTTCAGGAAGATTTCCCTCTTAAAGGGCCTAATCGATATTCATTAGCATCGCCAGCTCCTTGTCTCTCCCTAACTGATTTATCCTCCATGCTATATAACCCATTAAAAATTAATTCTTCAATAGACAAGGACTCAAATTAGCTGCTCAGAGGTTCTGGGTATAGGACAGATGTATGTAGCCTGTAAGAGGGAAAGACCCAAAGGCAGGGTCTATCCTGAAGAATTGCAACCCCTCCTCAAACTCATGAGCCCAGGAGAACCCATGAACCACTCTACTAGCATTCTTCTACCAGGGTCTAATGTATTCCAAGTCCTCCCAAGGAGGATGCTTCTCAAACAAAGGGTCTGGAGACTGGAGAACTGTGATGGTGGCCAGAAAGAAAACCAACATGGTCTTCCATCTGAAATGGTAGCAGTTAACCACCCCACTTCCTAAACTTTTTTTTTAAAAAGTGAGTTCCAGATTAATAAAACTACCTACAAGGAATAGAATGTCCAAGATGAAGGACTTTCCAAGAAGGAAAGAATGCATGTGGTTTCAAGACATATTTAGATAAACTTATGGAGAGTTCCTAAGCACTAATTAAGGGGAAGATGGGAGTTTGGGGAGCAACTCTAGACTCATTGAATTCATGTCCATCAAATATCCTCATTCAGGGACAAACGCCAAGGTTGAATGAACAAATGGATGGCCCACCATGGCATTTCTGGATATGTCATAGGACAGCAGTTCTCCAAGCAGCTCTCCTCCAAGTCTGTTCTACTTCACAAGGACATGACCGGCTTTCCCCCATCACAACCTGAAATTTACAGTTGCCAATTGTACTTTCTGGGGTCTACACATTTCCCGACCTGTATGCATGAGAATACTTCCTCTATAAAGCCTCACCTTTGATGGGGGGGACCTGGAATCAGGCAGATTCTCCCCCGCCCCACCCCATCCCAAAGTCAGGACCCTCAAGGGAGGACCTGAATTGCTACTGATTTTCTGTCTAAAAATCCCTTTGGGAGACTGTCAGTGGCCCTTCCTTCCTTTTTCTCCCAACATAGAAGGTTCACTCTTTTTTCCAAGAGTAGTTCTTTAAGTTCATGGGCTCATGGAATGATGATCCCCAAGAGCCCATGTCTGAGGGCTGAGTCCCTGCACACCCTCCTCCTCACCCAATGTCCCTTTGTGCATTTCCTCACCCAAGCTTTCATCCATGAAAGGGGTTGACTGGTTGGTTGATTATATGTTGTTGTTGTTAGGTGCCATCTCATAACGACCCTATGCACAACAGAATGAAACACTGCTCAGTCCTGGGCCTACCTCACAATTATTGCCACACTTGAGCCCATTGATGCTGCCACTTTGCCAATTCATTTCTCAGGGAGTCTTCCTCTTTTTCTCTGACCCTCCACCTTACCAAACATGATATCCTTCTCCAGTGACTTGTCCCTCCTGACAAAATGTCCAAAGTATGAGAGACGAAATGTGGTCATCCTGGCCTCTAAGGAACACTCTGGCTGCACTTCTTCCAGCACAGATCTGTCTGTCCTGTTGGCAGCCCATGGTACTTTCGATATTCTCTTCTAACACCATAAGTCAAATGCATCAGTTCGTCTACGATCTTCCTTATTCACTGTCCAACGTTCACATATATACGAGGTTATTGAAAATGTCATGGCTTGAGTCATGCGTACCTTAGTCCTTAAGCTGATAACTTTGCTTTTCAACACTTTAAAAAGTCTTGATTATATGACTGCCCCAAATTTCACACCATTATCAGGGAGGTGAAAGAAATTCACCAGCTAGTCACCCACTCTCCCTTGAGGGCATTCCTGGCACAGTTTCTCTACTTGACACATTGGGCAGTGTCTGGGTTGAGCTATAGGCGGGAGTTGACCCAGGAACCTGAGTTCCAGATTTCTTTCCCAGCAGCACGATCCTCGCTCGGGCTGCTCCAGTTTATTCCCTTCCTGCTCTTACTTGTCTGTTCCCGACAGTGGAAATCAGTCTACCTACCACCTTAACATACCTCACAACTGGCCCTGGAGAGATGGGTGCTGACACCTTACAGCCGTTCCATATGGAGACACTGACACCCCAGGTTCCAGTGACTCCAAGAAAAGTGGGGAAATCCTTGATTTGAGCCTTCAGGGTCTCTTCCCATCCCTCTCCAGTTGCCATGTTGTCCTCACTCTCTCCTATTTATTCATACACTCATTTGTTCACTCAATAAGTACTTCATGAGGACCTACTATGTGGTGGGTCCTGGAAATACCGATGAACAGGACAGACACAGAGAACCTGCCCTCATGGAACTTACAGAAAGAAAAGGAGTAACCTGATCCATAGTTCAATGTTAAAGTGTGTTGGCAGAAAGCACAACCCTCCTATCAAAGTGTATCTCTACTGGCATTTTTGGTTCCCTGTGCCAAATATCTTTTGAGTAGATGCTCAAATCTCACTCCACTAGTAAATGTAGAATCTGACTCCCTCAGGGTTAAGTTCTGCTGTACCCCTAATTTCTCACCTTTTCCTCCCCTGTTCCAGTCTGCCATCCCAGCCTCCTGCCTGTCTCTCCATCTCTGTTCCTTCTGCACACTTCCCCTTCAACCTATCCCTAGCTGGAAGCAAAAGCAGCCAGGCTAATTTTATTTCTCTTCTTTTCCTTTGGTGAGTCGATCAGTGACAACCCTTTTTATGCATTCAATTCATTCTCAATTTCTCATAATCAGGGGGAAGGTATCCCCTAAGGTTAGGCGAAAGCTTGTCAGGGAAAAAAAAAAAAAAGCAGTGTAAATTCACAGAGGTAATCATAGTCTATCTCCACTTCCCACTGCCCATGGAACTATTAACTAATATCGCTCTCTAATCTTTTTTGTACTTATTTATTTTGTAGCGAGAAACTAGCGTTATAAACACCCCTACTGTCAAAACTTGTCATTCCCATTACCTCAAGGCGGGCTTCATCTCTGTTATTCTAATTTCAGAGTTTCTCAAATTCACAGCCGCTGGAAATTGAGTACAAAATCCATTATCATTTGTATATTTTAATTATGCAAATGAGGCAGCTCAGCTGCAATGTCCGGGACCTGCAGGGATGCCTGACTTGATTCTGGGTGATTACAATTTATCCAGTCGAGTCACTTTAATTGTAACAAGCTAATTACATTGTTTCATTTGGCTTTAACAAAAGAAAAAGAGACAGGAAGCTGGATGTAGCTCCGAGCCCCCAGAACAGACCACTGCCACTACCCTGCACTGGAATGGAGGCGGCCAAGGGACTTGGGTGGAGCCCTCCCTGCCATTCCAGGGGCAAGTGGAAGTTGCCAGTGAAAGGCAATCATGGTTGGGCAGCTAGAGGCCTGCCCTCCAGTGGTCTGCAGGGGTGGCAGAGATCTTTCATTCCAGCCAGCAGTTTATCCATGCTAAGTCAGACCTTGGAGAGGTCTGGAGCACTTCCTGACCCCAGGCTGATGTCTTTGAAACAAAATCAATTGCAACTCGTGGTGACCCTAAATATTACCAAGAGAACTGTGCTCCATACATTTCTTGGGTGTAATCTTTATGGAAGGAGATTGCCAGGACTTTCGTCTCTGGCTCCACTGGGTAGGCTTGAACTGCCAACCTTTTGGTTAATAGACAAAAACTGCTTGTGTCACTCAGAAATACTGATGTGCTTTGACCTACAGAATTCCTGAATGTGGGTCTGCATATGTATATAATGTTCCTGGCTATACCTGCAGGATTCCCCTGGCATCAAGAACCCAGGCCAGGAAGAAATCAGTGGAAATGTTTCCCTCGACCAGGCAGAGTCATTGAGCCAAGGAGGACACTGGCATGGGCAGGAATAAAAGACAGAAAACCCACAAAAAGAATCTGGGCAAATTCCACCAAGTGGATACTGTGCTTTACAGATTCGTTCACTAGGGTCATGTTTTTATTTCTATGATCAATAGTACACATTTATTCATATGAACTGAAAGTTGCTATTTTTGCTTACAGTCATTACCGCCTGTCAGTGAGAGAGGAGGTGCTTAGATTTACAAATGTGGTCGATATTTTACCAGAATGAGTCTCTAGGAACAGGAAGCAGAAGGTTCACTTGTACTAACAAATGCCCACCGCTCCTAACAGAGTTAGAGCACGACCAGAATTCAAGGGCTCCACTATGCGGTCTGGGGTGTTATCAAGCGTTTTGCTTCTAACAAAGCTTTGGGTTCAACTTCCCCCAAAATCAGACAGAGACCATGGTCTTCCCATCCCTCAGAGTGTAGTGTGGCCTCAGCTGTTTAACAGAAGACAAGAGACTCAAAGGCCCAGGCCACAGAATTAGAATAATGGACCAGTAACATCTGAAACAAGCCACTCTAGTGGCACAGTGATTAAATGCTTAGCTGCTAACCACAAGGATGGTGGTTCAAACCCACCAGCCACAGATGTGGCAGTCAACTTCCTTGAAGATCTATCTATAGCCTTGGAAATGCTCCATCCTACGTACGGGGTCAGTATGAGTCAGCACTGAGGTGACGGCAGTGGGTAACATCAGAAACAAATGTAGGCTCAGGGCCATGGTAGAATTCTCACCTTCCGTGGAAAAGACTCGTGTACCTCCTGTGCAGCCAGCACCCCTCTCTCAGTGGAGGCTTGTATGTTGCTATGAGGCTAAAAAAGTTTCACCAGAACCTCCCGATTATGATGGAGTCAGAAGAAAGGGCTGGCCATCTACTTCTGAAAATCAGCCAGTGGAAACCCTAGGAGTCACATCAGTCCAGTCCTGTTCCACATGAGGTCGCCATGAGTTGGAGATACAACTAACAGCATCAGCAAATCAATTCATCAGACAAGTATTTACTAAGACGGATTAAGATTCTTGTATAACCATGGTCTCAACTGGTGTGGTGCTGTAGAATCGGCACTGCACTGTGAATCACAAGGTCAGCAGTTCAAACCCACCAGCTACTCCTACAAAACCCTATACAGGCTTGCTATGAGTCGGAACCCACTCGAAGGCACTGAACAACAACAGCAAACAACCCTTAAGGAGTTCTGGTGGTGTAGTGGATTATACATTGGGTTGCTAACCACAAAGTCAGCTGTTCAAATCCACCAGCCATTCAGTGAAAGAAAGATAAGGCTTTCTGCCCCGGGAAAGATTTACAGACTCAGAAGTCCTACACAGGGCCAATATGAGTCAGAACTGACTTTACAACACACAACTACCATCACCTCCACCTTCATGATGCTTATATTCCAAAATCAAGGTACATAAAGGCACTAGAATGGAGTGTTAGAGGAGGCCTGTGAGGACTGAGAAAGTCAGTAATGATAACATTCAAGTTCATTTGTTGAAGGTCCTGAGCCCTCAGCTGGAATCCATGAGGCAGACACAGGAGCAAAGTGACAGAAGTGGTCTTGCTGTCATTCTAGGACAAAGGTTGGTCTTTGTCAACATTGAAGGTTACAGGTACAATGAAAACAACAGTCAGGGGATAGAGGTCCTGTGTGCAGCCTTATGGAGCTAAATAAGAAGGAAAGAACATGGCGGTCTTCTCCATCACATCCATCTTGTCTACCTGCAACTCATATCTGGAAGCCAATGAACCAAAAGAGCCTGGGCACTTACTAGAGTGAACAACTGAATGAGATGGTCCCATTTTAACAGGATTCAGGATGAAATGCCTCCTCCTAGTGGGTGGGGAGAGGAGGAAGGAAGTGTTCTGAGAAGATGTTTGAAAGGACAAGAATGTGTCTTGGTGGATGGGAGAGAGGAAGAGATTTGTGCAAGGAGGAAACAGCACGGGCACAGATGAAAAACAAAGAACATCCCAAGACAGACTCAGAGAGACAGTGGTGGGTCAGTGGAGAGATGGCTGACAGAACGCAGTTACAGCGAAAGCTGCACACACCAGTCATGGAACCACTTGGCTCTGAGCATCTGAGTTCTAGGTTGACAAGTTCTTCTCCTTCTCCCACTGACTCGACACCCAAAAGAGGAAACCCAACATAGCATTAACACCATAGTAGGTGCCCTAGTAAGTATGTGTGGAAGGACGGAAGCGAAGAAGAAACAGTATAGAGTTGGGAAGCTGAAGATGAAATGTCTTCTCCTAGACCCACTACCAACCAGCTGAGTGGTTGGGATGATGTCACTTAAGGGGTCATAACCTGCTTCCTAATCTATCAAAAGATGATGAGGGCAGACAGGACCATAAAGGTACCAGTAACAAACCTTCGAGATTCAGATCTCATGAATCAAAACTTTGCTATGTTTATATTTCACTAGGTTGTTTCAGTCTCTGCTTAGAAATTCTGCTCTACATTGGGGTGAGTGGTTGATATAAAAAGAAAAAAAAAAAAAAAATGAGGCTGCCACTTCTGCCTGGATTCTCTAGCTCTAAGTAAATTAGAGCCAGATGCCCAGTTCCTCATCGCTCCATCAGATGACTCTATGGAGTAATTATAATACTTTATGGGTATTAACTCACTGCTTCTCATCACACCCTAGGAGGGAAGTGCTCAGGATCATTATCCTGCCTGTACCCAGGGAGGGGGGGCAGCTCGTTCTCTCCCTGTGTGCATCTCTGCAGCACCTGTCCCCCGAATGCACTGGAAGCGGAGAGCCAGGGCAAGCTGCACTAGGGGAAGATGAATGACTGAGTCAGGTTCTGGGAAAGGGGCTGTGATGGGGGGACGTGGGGAGGAAGGTCCAACAACAGAGGGATGAAAGAGATGCATCTAGATGGGTGCTTTATGGGGAAAGATAAAGGGAGCAAAATTGGCTGAGTTCAACTCGGTGGTGTCTAGGGGACGCAGGGGACCAATTACAAATACAGGAACAATCTGGGTTTGGAAGAAGGAAAGAGGGAGGGAGAAAGCATTGAGGTTGACCGGGGGAGGTAGTGAGGAGTTGGAGGAGGATGCGGTCATGTTGTGGAGAGTGGCCAAGGGACACTCTAGGGCTTGTTCACTGGGCACGTCAAGAAAGTACCCACCAGCAACTCCACTCCCCTATTCAAAGGCTTCCTCATTTGGGGGCAAATCTTAAGTCCCTCTTCTTTCTAAGAAGTCTTCTTGTTATTGTCATTGTTGGGTGCGGTGGAGTCGGTTCTGATCATAGGGACCCAGTATAGGGTTTTTGAGACTGTAAATCTTGAAGGGAGCAGAAAACTTCCTCTTTCTCCCGAGGAGTGTCTAGTGAGCTTGAACCACTAACCTTATGGTTCACAGCCCAGTGCTTACCCTATGGCTCCACAGCACTCCCCAGCAAGTCTTAGGATTATCCATTTCAGAGTTGAGAAAGGAGCCCTGGTAACACAGTGGTTGCTAAACAAAAGGCTCGAACTCACCAGCTGCTCTGTGTAACTAAGATGTGGCAGTCTGCTTCTGTAAAGACTGTTGTTAAGTGCCATCGAGTCAGTTCCAACTCATAGCGACTCTGTATAGGGTTTACGAGGAGCAGCTGGTGAGCTTGAACTGCTCACCTTGTGGTTCAAACTGACATTGTAGTCCAGTGCATCAACACACAGCACCACAAGTACAGCCTGGGAAACCCTTTAGGGCAGTGCTTCTCTGTCCTATGGGGTCATTATGAATTGAAATTAACTTGTGAAAATTGAACAGTAGATCAGGATGACCCTAGAGGATTCGGGGCATTTGATTTAAGGTATTGAAGTAGAACATTAAAAGTACCATGGACTCCCAGCAGAACAAACAAATCTGTGTTGGGAGAGGTACGGACAGAATGGTCCTTAGAAAACAGGATGGTTCAACTTCATCTCTCATACTTTAGACATATTCAGAGGAGGAACCAGTCCCTGGAGAAGGACATCATGCGTGATAAGGTGGAAGGTCAGAGACAAAAAGAAAGATCCCCAGTGAGATGGACCGACGCAGCGGCAGCAGCAATGGGCTCAAACATGGCAACAGTTGGCACAGGACCAGGCAGTGTTTCATTCTGCTGTGCACAGGGTCACTATGAGTCAGAACCGACTCGATAGCATCTAACAACAAGGTTGGTGGTTCAAACCCACTAGCCACTCCTTGGAAATCTTATACAGGGTCACTATGAGTCAGAACTGACTCGATAGCACTGAAGAATACTCCATTCAGTTAGTCCTCTCTCTCCAGGTAAATTTGGAAATTGTCAGGATGCACCAACAAAATACGTGTGGAAGGAAACATGCTGTGCCACAGAAACATACGCGTGGACAAAGGTTGAATCCAGCTTGTACACGAGGCTGGCTTTGCCCCAAACAGAAGTGACCAAAGTACTAGGAAGCATGTTCATGCATATTAATGAGTAGACCTTCTAGAGAAGAAACCAGGAGGAGAGGGTGACAATATGAATTTCTTCATTACGGCCATTGTAGCCAATTCCAGTCAAGCAGCCCCAAAGGCACAGAGGAGGAGCTATGAACAGACCAGGGCTCTCGACACCAACAGCAAGTGATACCCCCGTTAACAGAACATACAGGAGTTTTTCCAGCATTTCTGTAACCTCAGAATTACACAAAAGTCTCTAGACCACTCACTTTCAGTGTTGACTCACAATATCTCCCAGTTTCCAGATGTTTAGAATATGAAACCCCTCCTTATTTCCAGCTAGCACAGTGATTAAGCCTGTAAATTCTTGTACGACTGCTTACTAGCTGTGTAACCTTGGGCAAGTTTCTTAACTACACTGTGCCTCTGATTCTTCATCAGTAAAATGGGATTAATAATGGTATTTGTATCATAGAAATATTATAAAAGTTAAATGGATCTGTACATTAAAAACCACTTAGAAAAATTCCTGGCATTTACTAAGCACTCAGTAAATGTCAGATAGTATTATTTCTTTGTCTCCCCACTCAGTCTGAGTTCATTAAGTTGCAAGGATAATTCACTGTTTAACAAGCATTTGTTAAAACTCTGACATTGTGGCAGATGCTGAGGACACACAGGTTAAACGATCCAATTCCTCTCCACACAGGGGTTCAAATCCAGCAAAGGAAACCTGTTGGTGAACTCCCAGGACCAGGTGTCACCAAATCAATTTCACCTCACTATGATCTCATATGTGTCAGAGTAAATCTGTGTGGCATAGGGTTTTCAGTGGCTGATTTTTCAAAGGTACATTATCAAGCATTTCTTCAGAGGCACCTCTGGGTGACACGGAACCGCCAACCAGTGTCTGATCCAGTGGGGAGAGGTGACTGGGAAAGACATCATTCTTGCATGTCTGTGAACCTCAGTCTGCAAAGGGAGCTGCTTCTGCACTTGGTGTTCTGAGGTCCCTTGGAGGCTCCACAACTTGCTGCTTCACCCCATACAACAACCAACAGGGGTTTGTGTCCCAGGGCCGAACGCACAAGCAGGTTTGAATGAGCACCCAGAAGCTGCAGGCATTGCATTTAGAAACGGTGACCAGAAACATAAGTAGGCAAGATTAAACCTTCACCTTCCACACAGCTCAGGTAAGTGCAAGTGTGGGACCACCAGTGAGCAGAGGGGAGTCTTCCTTTCTCTTCATTCTTGCTGCTTGTTGCCTTGGAGTAGATTCTGACTCATACTAACGGGCCGCACATGTGCTGAGCAAAACTGCTCCATAGGCTTTCCAGAGCTCCAGACCTGTCATCTGAGGTGCCTCTGGGTGGGTTTGAATGGCCCACATTTCTGCTAGTAGTCAAGTGCTTAACTGTTTATGCCAGCCACTAGACCCGTTGACACCAAGTAGATTCTGAGTCATGTGACCCTATATGACAGAACTGCCCCCATAGGATTTCCAAGACTCTTTATCTCTCTGGAAGTAGATTGCCCCATCTTTGTCCCGCCAAGAGGCTACTAACGGTCCAGTTGATGCTGGTAGGAAGAGTGATTTTAAGAGGAAGCAAAACAAAACAAAACCACATTAAAGGTAGGACACAGAGGTTAAGTTTAAGACTGCTAGGCAAAAGGCTTATAGTTCAAACCCACCAGCAGACCCAAGAGAGAAAAGGCCTAGCGGTTTGCTCCCCTCAAAGATTGGTGGTGGTGGTGGTTATGTGCCGTGGAGTCAGTTCCAACCAAAGTTATAGCCTAGCAAACCCTCTGGTGCACTTCTACTCTGCCATAAAGGATAGAAAGGAATTTGCATATCTTAAGGATCACACTACTGATGAGTTCTGAGCCAGGGCCAGACACTGGTCCCTGGATTCCTAGAGTAAATGGTCTCTCTGCTCATGTGTGTTTATTTTGACTGGTGATTGCCTTCTCTGTTTGCTTTTTCTGATATTCAGATCCTTTCAAAGTTCAACAAGATCAGCCCCAGGTAACACTGGAATCGGAACAGTCTAAGAGAAGGAGGTGTAAACAGATAACATGCTCAACCACTACGTGAACCATTAAAGGTTTGTGTCCACCCAGAGATGTCTCAGAGTAAAGGTCATGGGCTCTACTGCTGAAAACTCAGCCACTGAAAACCCTGTGGAGCATGGTTCTGCTCTGACACACAGGGTTGCCATGAGTCACAGTCAAGGTGGTGGCTGCTGGTGAAGAGAAGAGCCAGTAGGTGGCCCCTGGCAGCTGCCCACATGGCCCCTTTGCCCAGCACTCTACATCTAACATTGCTTGTGTAGGAGACAGGGTTTTTCCACAATAAGGCCTTTAGGTAAGGAAGCAGCTTGTCACTGCTTCCCAGCAGGGAGCATCACATGATTTTGGGGAGACACATACAGGTATGCATGAAAAACCACCATCTCTAGGTGCTGGGCGCTTCCTGTACCTCACCTGTTTTAGCCCTCACAGAAGTTAATCTTTTCACTCCCACTTTGCAGTTGAGATAACCGAGGCTTGGAGACATTCATTAATTTGCCCAAGTGACCCAGCTCTTAATTGGCAGGGATAGGGTTAATAGTGTGTCTAACTTCAAGCATGATGATACTTTCTACTTAGATCTTTGTGTTCTATTTTCTCCTCAACATCTTCTCCTCTGGTACTTCTCTGACAATGATCTCACTCAAGTCAAGGAAAATCAGAAAGCAAACCTATAAAACCACTAGCGTGCCTGGCTCATTGTTAAGGAGGCCCCTTCCTTGAATTGGGAGGATGCATGCCACCCAGGATCCAGGGCCAGGCCATTCAGGTCAGGAGTGCTAGAAGGCAAGAGAAGCCTGGTACACAGGCAAAACTGGAGCAGGTAGCCAAAAGCTGTGCAGACACAAAGCAGTAGGACTTGGTGTTACAGATTGGATTATGTCCCCTAAAATAAGTGAGTCCTGGTGTGGCACTGTAGGATAAACACTGGACTGCTTACTGCGAAGTCAGCAGTTCATAGCCATACCCACCATGTACTCTAGGAAACGCTATGAGTCAGAAACGACTCGATAGCACACAACAATATGTATTATAATCTTAACTTTCATATCTGTGGGTATAATCCAGTATGATATAATGTAATCATTTTCCATATGCAATCTAATGCAGTGTAATCAATCAGGTAAGCCCTAAACCTAATTGCTTACAAAAAAAAGAGTTGCAAACAGCCTGGTACTGGTACCATGACAGATAGACACTTAGATCAATGGAACAGAACTAAGAACTCAGAAGTAAATCCATCCACTTACGGATAGCTGATCCTTGACAAAGTGCCAAAACACATGAGATGGGGAAGAGATAGTCTCTTGAACAAACAGTACTGGAAAAACTGGGTCTCATTCGCAGAAGAATGAAGCAGGACCCAAAGTTCTCAACATATACAAAAAAGAATTTAGGATGGATCAAAAAACTAAATGTAAAATCTAGAACTATAAAGACCATTAATGAAAAAATAGGGGCAAAAATAGGGCACTGATACATGACATAAATGTACAATCAAACATAACTGAAACTACACAAATAGCAAAAGACAAGCTAGATGAGTGGAGACCCTTAAAAATTTGATATTCATATGACCAAAAGACTTCACCAAAAGAGAACCCACAACTCAGAAAAAATTTGGCAATAATCTATCAGTCAAGAGACTAACCTCTAAAATGTACAGAAAACCTCAACACCCTGTCTTAGGCTGGATTCTCTAGAGAAGCAAAACCAGCAAAACTTAAATATGTATATATATATATATATATATAAAGAGATGTTCATATCAAGGAAATGGCTAACGACTGTAGAAGTTGGAGAGTCCCAGGTCCAGGTATGATGAACCATGATTGACAGGCAGTTCTGGCAGGCAGGCAGGCAGGGAGGTAATAGAGCAGGCCACTGGCTCAAGTCCAAAGAATTGGAGGTTGGAGGATGGCCCAGATGCAAGATCCTGACCCAGCAGAAAGCAAACAAGCTTTGCCTGAGTGTCCATTATATTGGAAGCAAGCCACACCCCTGATGAAACATCCTTTCAATTGATTGGCTGCTCATAGACAATCATCATAGAATTAACTATGTCTGCACATAGCAAATCATCACAGAGTTAACTACGCTTTATAAGACCTCA
Source organism: Chrysochloris asiatica (assembly GCF_000296735.1). Classification (NCBI taxonomy): domain Eukaryota; kingdom Metazoa; phylum Chordata; class Mammalia; order Afrosoricida; family Chrysochloridae; genus Chrysochloris; species Chrysochloris asiatica. Next base: position 32,702,281 of record NW_006408533.1, on the reverse strand, counting down.
CCATGGAGAAAACCACATCTCAACTGCCAAGCCACTGGGAATCCTGGCCCAGTCAAGTTAACACAAAACCTCACCTATCACATACCATGATACATGGCGTCAGGATTGGAGAAAGACTTATTAACAACCTGCGATATGCAGATGATACAACCTTGTTTGCTGAAAGTGAAGAGGACTGGAAACATTTACTTATGAAGATCAAAGAGCACAGCCTTCCGTATGGATTACATCTCAATGTAAAGAAAACAAAAATCCTCACCACTGAACCAATAAACAACATTCTTATTAATGGAGAAAAGATTGAAGTTGTCAAGGACTTCATTCTTCTTGGATCAACCATCAACACTCACGGAAGCAGCAGCCAAGAGATCAGACGACGTATTGCATTGGGCAAATCTGCTGCACAGGAACTTTTTAAAGTGTTGAAGAGCAGAGATGTAAGCTTGAGGACTAAGGTGCGCCTGACCTAAGCCATGGTATTTTCAATAACCTCATATGGATGCGAAAGCTGGACAGTGAATAAGGAAGATGGTAGAAGAATTGATGCCTTTGAGTTGTGGTGTTGGAGGAGAGTACTAAAAGTGCCATGGACTGCCAAAAGAACCAATAGATCTGTTTTGGAAGAAGTGCAGCTAGAGTGCTCCTTGGAGGTCAGGATGGCTTAAGCTCCGTCTCTCATACTTTGGACATATTGTCAGGAGGGAACAGTTGCTGGAGAAAGATGTCATGCTGGGTAAGATGGAGGGTCAGAGAAAAAGAGGAAGACCCCCAACGAGATGGATCAGCCAGGTGGCATCATTGATGGAGTCAAGCGTGGCAGCGGTAGTGAGGTTGGCCCAGGATCGGACATTGTTTCATTCTGCTGTGCATGGAGTTGCTATGAGTCGGTTCCTACTCAATGGCACCTGACAACAACAACAACAACAACAACATCATATACCAAAATAAGAAAAAAAAAATCATCCAATTAAAAAATGGTCCGAAGATATGAACAGATACTTCACTAAAAAGATATTCAGGCAGCCAAACATATGAAGAAATGCTTGTGATCACTAGCTGTTGTTGTTAAGTACCATAGAATTGGTTCCGACCCATAGCCACCCTGTAAGGGTTTCCTAGAACTGCCCACCTTGTGGTTCAAACAGGCTTTGCAGTCCAGCACATTAACCCACAATTGATTGGCTGCTCATAGACAATCATCATAGAATTAACTATGTCTGCACATAGCCAATCATCACAGAGTTAACTACGCTTTATAAGCTTTATACGCTTTATAAGTCACACCAGGGCTCCTCATTAAGTCATTGTTGTTGTTGTTAAGTGCTGTCGAGTCAATTCTGACCCATAGCGACCCTGTATAGGGTTTCCGAGGAGCAGCTGGTGAGTTTGAACCACTGACCTTGCAGTTCAAATGACTTTGCAGTCTGACGCATTAGCCCACAGCACCACACCAGGACTCCACAGGTTAAGCCATTAGAGAGATGAAATCAAAACAACAATGAGATATCCTCTCACTACAGCATCATTAATAGCATATAGAGTTCAAAATAACAAAAAGCAACAAATGTTATATGGGACCCTCCTACATTGCTGGTGGGATTGTAAAGTGGAGTGACCACCATGTAAAACAGCATAGTAATTCCTCAAATAGTTGGAAATAAAAATACCATAGGACCCAGCAATCCCTGTACTTGCTATATATCCATGTGAAGTAAGAGCTGTGACATGAAAAGATGTACACTCATGTTCGTCACAGTACCGTTCACAAGAGCAAAATGATGGACACAAGTTCAAAGTCCATCAACAGAAGAGTGGATAAGCAAACTTTGGTACATACACATTATGGAATACAGCACTGAAGAATAACAATGAATATGCAAAACACCTCACAACATGGATGAACCTGGAAGACATTATATTGAGTAAAATTAGTCAGTCACCAAAGGACAAATATTGTGTGAGACTACTATCATAAAAAGTAAAAAAAAAAAAAAGGTTTTCACACTAAAAGATGCATTCTTTGGTGGTTGTGGAAGAGGAGGTGAGAGGAGTTACAAAAAGAGCAAATGAAACACAGTGCTGGCAGACACAGCGGAAGACAAACACGACTTGACATGCTGCGGGCACGTGGATCTGCAAGTCCAGGAATTCTAGGAGTGACAGCTACTAGAAACGCCCCTGCCACTGAGTTGATTCCAACTCATGATAACCCGCTATGTTACAGAGTAGAACTGTCTTCACAGGAATTTTTTGTCTGTAATCCTTATAGAAGCAGATCGACAGTCTTTCTTCCTGTGCAGTTGGGTGGGTTTGAACTACAAACCTTTGGGCTTGTACTTGAATGCAAATCATTTGTACCACACAGAGACCCTACTAGGAGCTAAAATAGACAAAGAAGTCCCTCCCCCCTAGATCCACACCCTAAGTTCTGCCTCCTGAACTCTAGGAAAACAAATAGCTGCTCTTTAAAGCTACCAACTTGTATTGCTGTTCTGTAGCACTAAAGTGAGTTAGCACTAAAGTGAGGAAGAGAGGGCTATATTTCAGCAAAGGAAGAAAAGCTGAAGAGGAAGCAAAGTGTACTCTCCCTTGACCTAAAGGAATATTTTTCCTGACAGTTTCTCTCTTTCCTAGCCAGCCCTCATCACACCTCTGTTGAATCTGCCTAAACATGTAATCTGCATCATATCATTCTAAACTGTATTGTTAGGTAGGGGTGATTTTTCTCTTTGCCATCTACTCATACAGAGCTCAAGAATCAGGGCTGCCTTGGCACTGAGCACCAAAGACAGGGAGTCTTACTTAACCCAGTCTTTTGGGGACCCCACCCCCCAGACTCTCCAAGACTGATCTGAGAGGGCTTCCTGCCCTCATTGGTTCGGCTCAGACAGAAAGGGCTCCTTTCCACCCCGGCTGTCCACACCTGCCATACAATAGATGGCAGTCTCTAAATAATTAACAAGAATCATTTTGTAATGCGCTGACCCCTGAACATTGCACATCACTCATTCTGATACTCTTGCTCTCCCCTGCTCCCTCTCCGTATCTCTCATTCAGACAGCTCAGTCTTCTCTCTTGGGCTCCCAACACATAACATATCCTTTAGCCCCCACCTTTCTTAGATGTCGTCTCATGCCAGCCATGGGGTTGGCCTCTGGGATTCCTTTGGAAAACACAATGGTTTAAGATACTGGTTGGGAGAAGTTAGCCAGACTGAGAGCATGATGTGCCAGAGCCAGGGAATGTCTTGAATTCCTGGGATCCACCTAAAATCTCTGGGCTAGGGAAATGCAACCCAGAAGAGTCTGGTGACATAGTCTGGGTGACCCTGCCCTTGGAGGGCTTACTCCCTAAAAGGGCAAGAAGCTCACACAGGAACTATTAAGAGGCCCCAAAGATCTATGCTTAGCTTAAAATCACTTAAAACTCAAGGTCCTGCCTAATGTTGGTGACAGTCTATTAGCATTACTTCTTGTGTACCTGTGACTATAAAGGGTGACATTGAGGGACGTTAGATAAAGTCCCCCTGTCCATATGCTTGTGATCCAATTGGGAGTTTAGGGCTCACACACAAAACCATTAGGGGAAAATGCAAAGGTTTAGAGCATCGCTGCAGGAAATAGACACCAGGATCCCAGTTACCTCTGGAGGGCAGAAATGGGAGACAGAAGGACTAAAAGAACAGAGTTACACTTTTGTTCACTTTATACAGTGTATTCTTTATATTTTTTGTAACAATATATTACTTTTTTTTACTATTTTTTTTCTTCTTTATTTTTATTTTTTACTGCCTTCCCCAACATCCAAGTTAACACGTTTCTACCCTCTACAGGATTGCTGTGAATTGGAAACAACTCAATAGCACTTAACAACAGTAATAACTGTCTTCTAGCCAGTGAAAGGAGCACAGTGACTCCATTTGATAAGCACTGGACTACAAGCCACAAAATCCTCAGTTCAAGTCTGCCAGCTGCACTGCAGGAGAAATATGAGGCTTTCTGTCCCCTCAAAGATTTAAAGTCTTGGAATCCCTATACAAGGTCACTATGAGTAGGAACTGACTGGAGAAAACTTAGCAAAAAAACAAGCCAGTGAATAACTTTCACTTCCCTTCCACTCCAACTCATAGTGACCTTTTTCTCTTTTAATGAAATCTTTTGATGCACATGAATGTTTAATTTTTAGGTGGCCCCAGTCAGCTATTTTGTCTTTTGTTGTTTGTGTATTTTCAGTTATGTTTGATAGTGTATTTATGCCAGGTATTAAGCTCTCAAGTTTGTCCCTATATTTTCACTGATGATCTTTATAGTTCTAGGTTTGACATTGAGGTTAATCCACACTGAGTTCATTTTTGTACATGGTATGAGATATGAGTATTATTTCATTCTTCTGCAAATGGATTTCCAATTCTGCCAGCACCATTTGTTGAAGAGATAGGTGTCCCTACCCCCGTTAGTATATTTTGGCCTTTTGTCAAAGATCACCTGAATGTAGATGGAAGGCATTATTTCTGGGTTCTCCATTCTGTCCCATTGATCTATGTTTCTTTCATTGTACCAGGCTGTGACTATGTAGTAGGTTTTTGCATTCAGGAAATGAAAGGCCTCCTACTTTGCTCTTCATTTTAATAATATTTTGTTTATTCAGGGTCTCTTTCCTTTCCACATAAAGTAAGTGATTAATTTTTCCATCTGTAAAAATAAATGTTGCTGGAATCTGGATTGGGATTGCCTTAAATCTATAAATTGCTTTAGATAATTTTGACATTTTTTTCAATGTTAAGCCCTCCTGTCCATGAGCATGGTATAGTCTTCCATTTTTGTCTCTTTTGGTTTCTAGTAGTCAGTTTTGTAGTTTTCTTTATATAGGTCTTTTGTTTTTCTGGTTATATTTATTCCCAAGTATTCATTTTTGGTGGCTATTGTAAATAGTATTATTATTCCTGATTTCTTTACAGAGCTCTGTTTAGTAGTGTAAAATAATCCAACTGATTTTTGTATGTTGATCTTGTACATTTTGCTGAATCTTTAATTAATTTTTAATGAGTTCCAACAATTTTCTTGTTGAGTCTTTGGGATTTTCTAAGTATAAGATCATATCAACTGAAAATAAGAGTTTTACTTCTTTGATATAAAGAATCTTTCCATTCCGGTTGGAATTTTGAGCAACTGAATTCATAGGCAAAAGTCTAGTTTGTCAAATTATAGCAATTTGCACTTGTTCTCAGTATTAAACATCTTTCTCTTTCTTAGTTCACGATCTGGCCAACTAGCTATCCAAGCTAGGTCAAATGGGTTTGGGAGTTCATGCACACCTCTCTGCACTTCAGACCAGCCCCAGGGGTTAGGTTAATGCCAATGGACTCAGGAGTTCATGAATCTTCCTAAACTTCTGACCAGCCAGGCTTTCCTCTTTTCTCTCTCATCTCAAGGTCAATGGGTACCAATGGAACATGGTTAAGCTCAACTCATGTCTTCATTACTGCATTTCCGCCACTTCTACTCACAAGTAGACACAGGTGATCACCAACAAGCATACTATACTGCTCATGGATTCCCTTTGAGTTTCAGTCCTACAAGGGGGTTTTCCCTGATAGGCTGACTTTTCTTTCTTTGATGCCTCCAAAACAAACAGATTACTTAGTATTCAAACAGCCAAACAGTCCCTTAAGCATAAATTATTTCATTAATAAGGAACCAGAAAGGATTTAAATAAGTGAACAGAAGGGAAAGAATGGCTACAGCAAAATGAAAAATATTTGTTGTTGTCAGGTGCCATCGAGTCGGAACCAACTCATAGCGACCCCATGCACAGCAGAATGAAACAATGTCCAATCCTGGGCCAACCTCACTACCGCTGCCACACTTGAGTCCATCAATGATGCCACCTGGCCAATCCATCTCATTAGGGTGTCTTCCTCTTTTTCTCTGTCCCTCCACCTTTCCCAGCATGACATCCTTCTCTAGCGACTGTTTCCTCCTGACAATATGTCCAAAGTATGAAAGGCGAAGCTTAGCCATCTTGGCCTCCAAGGAGCACTCTGGCTGCACTTCTTCCAAAACAGATCTATTGGTTCTTTTGGCAGTCCATGGCACTTTCAGTATTCTCCTCCAACACCATAACTCAAAGGCATCAATTCTTCTATGATCTTCCTTATTCACTGTCCAGCTTTCGCATCCATATGAGGTTATTGGAAACACCATGGCTTAGGTCAGGCGCACCTTAGTCCTCAAGCTGACATCTCTGCTCTTCAATACTTTAAAAAGTTTCTGTGCAGCAGATTTGCCCAATGCAATACGTCATCTGATCTCTTGACTGCTGCTTCCGTGAGTATTGATAGTTGATCCAAGAAGAATGAAGTCCTTGACAACTTCAATCTTTTCTCCATTGATAAGAATGTTGTTTATTGGTCCAGTGGTGAGGATTTTTGTTTTCTTGACATTGAGATGTAATCCATATCGAAGGCTGTGCTCTTTGATCTTCATAAGTAAATGTTTCAAGCCTTCTTCACTTTCAGCAAGCAATGAAAAGTATTAATGCCCATCAAACATTTCTGAATGAATGAATGGATGAATTTCATGGACCAAAGCAGGAAGGCAGAACTGGGGGAAAGATGCGACAGCAGTGAATGAAGAAGCAGGGAGAGTATGCTACGGAGTCCCTTTTGGAGGCCCATGGCTTTGATTGATGGTTGGAAGGACACACCGCTATCTATGCTCCAAAAAGCTCAAGAGTCAGAGCTCAACTGAGCAGCCTGTCCATCATCCAGCCTGACATCCAGGGAGGGCTGAGACCCAGCCTCCTCACCCCAACCCCACCACTTTCTCTACCAGCATCTCCCAGCTCCAAACCACACAGAGCTGAGAGCTCATAAAATGCAAATCTCCAGGCTCTGTGCCCTGTAAGTAGTCCCCAGGAATCTGTTTTGGCAACAAGCTCTCTAAAGGATACAGAAGCAAAATCAAGTATATGAGATATTGACCTACACCATCTCAGTCTTTCTATGTTTCTAGAAAAGGGATTTTCACAGCTTCCTAGAAGTCACTCTCAGTCCATTTATCTCTTACCTGTCTCCCACTTCAGTGTCTACAAGAACGTATTAACTGTGGAGCCATCAAGGCAAGTGGTCAGGTCCCCTCAGGGAAAACCCCCTTCCAAGACTAAGTCTCAAAGGGAATAAATGAGCAGGGTTTATTGTTGGTGATCACATTGGTCACTGGTGAGGGGAAGTGGGGGAAAACAGCAATGAAGTTGTGAACTAAGTCTGACCACATTCAATAGACTCCTGTCAACCCAGGTTGAGACCTGGTTGGCCAGCAGTATGGCAAGACCTGGGGACACCTGGGCCCAGAGACAGGGATATGGCCACAGAGGACTAGAGCAGAGAGTGAAGTGTCCAGCTGATATGAAGTGAGAGAAGATGCACAAGAACACCCACACTTGCAGATAGTACCCACTTAACCAGGCTTCAATGGCTGGATGATCAGAACTCTACAAGAGGAATAAAGAAGAGCAGGGGGAAAACAAAAGAGTAATTCGCTACAATTTGATGAACTTGACACATACTTAAGGATGTAGTAGCTCAAAAGAAGGAACAAGTCTTTACAGTGAGGATCATTCCCACCTCCTCGGTACACAGGGTTGACAGGGATGGGCAACTTAGACAGTGGCCACCCAAAATGGGGAGGGGGGTGCTACAAAAGCAAGAAGTGACTGGCTTACAAACTTTCAAGAGGGAGCCTAGTTCCAGAGGATGAAGGGGAAGGTAGAATCTCTACTGAGTGGTTTCCAACCTGTCTGGATGGGGCTGATGAAAGGAGATGGGGATAAGACTCTTACAGTTCAATAGTGAATAATTGCTATCAGGACTGACTGTAAGTGTTGGAAATGAAATGGTAGACATGTTGTAACAAAAGAAGGAGAGTGGCTGATCTTGCAGTCCAGGAGCGGAGGTCCCTGGGACCATCAAGTGAGAAGAGCAGAGAGCGGGACCCTACCTAGAGAAGCAGTGATGCCTGAGATGGAGACAGAGATGATGACATGGAGAGATGGAGTGGCTGGGGACTCTAGACCCAGAGAGGGAGAGGGGCTGTGTGCTGATGACCAGGGGGCAGGCTTGTTTGATGATGCATGGAGGGGATTGTAATCATTGCAATGAAATGAAATACGATAGGATGAATGTAAAGTTAATGTTCTCCCATGTAAACTATCACATAATTCATAATAAAAACTTAAAAAGAAGGTGTTAACTGTTAGAGAGTGAGAGAAGATATAATCTTACTCTTGAAGCCTTTTCTATAGCTAGGAGTGACCAGGTGACCCACTTCTGATCAATGAGCTACACAGTCTTCTGAGACACTTCTAGGGAAGAAGTTTTGGTAGGTAAAACATGACAACCTACCTTTTATCATCCTCTGACCTCCAACCATCTTCTGCTTTCTGCCTTTGAATATTGTCATGATGCCTGGAGCTTCAACAATTAACTTGGGACCATGAGGCAACATGAGAACAAGAAGAGTAAATCTTAAGGGTGGTGCCACCAAAAGCAGGGCAAGAACCTATGTTCTTGATGGTAATACTGGGCTCAGAACCAGTCCTGGATGGCTTGCCTCCGGACCTCCTACTAAGGAATTTCTGTCCCTGGACCTCCTGCTACTGAAGATAACCAAAAGGTGCTGCTTAAGGACTCAGAGTCAGGTTTGTGTTCCTTGCAACAGAAGGCATCTCCACTTAATACAGTTACCCATTTTTAGGAGCACACAATTAGGAAGCTGGGACCTCAAACGCTCTGAATCAGCTTGGTGGATACAGCTGGTCATTCTTACATAAGAGCTGTCAACCCACAGCTTTCACTTTGTCCAACAAATGATTGTAACTTCCTTCTTGTAACACTCCTACAGAAAGGAGCTGATAAGCAACATGCACATATACTTGGTTCCTACAGGGATTATAAGTAACTTACCAAGGGTCCCACAAGGGAGCTTTGATAGAAAGAGCATGGCTGGGGAGAAGTTCCCCTCATCTGCTCTGCAACATCAACTTTGTCTGCTAGTTTCTTCCCAAAATACCTTTCCAGAGAATATAGTCTTTCTTCTTTCCCAAGCAAAAATACTTCAAAGGACATGGACCTTAGAGTGTAGTGACACTTTAGGTTAGATGCTCACTCTATCACTTGAACGTTCTATGTATTTAGGCTGCTGTTTACCCTTAAGAAGGCTCACCCTCAGTATTTACAAGATGGGGGGAAATACCAGGTTATTAGAGCTTCCAGGTTATAGTATTCCTAGGGTGGTGGTCCAAACCCTCCAGCCATTCCTCAGAAATCCTATACAGCGTCACTATGAGTTAGAATCGACTCAACAGCACTTAACAACATCAACGAGGTTATCGTAAGGGTTAAATAGGGTAATATGTCAGAAAGGGTTCTAAGAGGATTTAGCATATATGTGAGGTTCTGATTGTTTTTATAAAGAAAAATCTCAGTTTTCTGGACTAGAGAGGAACTTCCTCAACTTGATAAAAGAAAAAAATCTACCAAAACTTCACAAGTAGTCCCGGTGTGGTGTTGTAGAAGCACTGGACTGCCAATCACAAGGTTAGCATTTCAAACCCACGAGTTGTTCCTTGGAAATCTTATATAAAGTAATTATGAGTCAGCACTAAAAGACATCGACAACAACAATGTCAAGATTAATGGTAAGAAACTAGATGTTTTCCCTAAAGTTGGGAAAACAAAAAACAAAAATGCCCCTTCTGACCATTCCTATTCAGCATCATCCTGGAAGTTTTAACTAATAAAATCAGCCAAGAAAAGGAAGTAAATGATATACATTACTGAAAAGGAAGAAATAAAACTCTCTCTGTTCTCAGAAAACATGATTGTCTCTGCAGAATACCTCAAAGAATCAACAAAAACATGTTCTTGGAACTAACAGCAGAAGATACAAGGGCTCAGAATGCAAGGCTAGTACAAAAGTCAATTCTTTTCCTATAAGTCAGCATCAAACAATGGGAATTTTAAATAAAAACCCACAATACCATTTACCTAAGCACCAAAACTTTAAATATGTACAAGAGGGTTTCAAAAAGTCCATGGAAAAATAGAATTGAAAGGTAATGAAATTTTTTCAAAACTTCTTAAAATTCCATATATGTATAAATTTAATGTATAAATGAGCTATCAAACCACCAAAAGAGGAACCACAAATGCATATCAGTAAGTAAAAGAAGACTATATGAAAAGGCCTACATACTGTACAATTGGAGCTATTGGACATCCTGAAAAAGGAAAAAAACTATAGAGATAGTTAAAAATCAATGATTTCCAAGGGCTCAGGAAGAGGAGCAGGAGAGGGATGGACTGGTAAAAAACGGGGGATTTTTAGGACAATGAAACTCTTCTGTACAATAATCTAATAGCAGACACATGACATTATGCATACAACTATACAGAACAAAGAGTAAATCTCAATATAAACCATGGGTTTTGGTTAACAATGTTGTAGTTGTTGAGTGTCATCCCATATGACAAAAATAGAACTGCCCCCATTGGGTTTTCTTGGCTATAATCTTTATAGAAGAAGGTCATCAGGTGTTTCTCCCATAGAGTTGCTGGGTGGGTTTGAACCTCCAAACTTTCAGTTAGACCACTTAACCGTCACACCACCAACGCATCAATCCAGCACTCGTCTGTCACTTTGTCAAAGTAAGGTGGCCTGTGTGTTGTGTGATGCTGGAGGCTATGTTACCAATATTTTAAATACCAGTAGGGTCACCCATGGTGGACAAGGTTTCAGTGGGGCTTTCAGACTAAGACTAGCATGAAGGAGAGGCGAACTACTTCTGAATAGTTCGTTACTGAAAACCTTGTGAATAGCAGTGGAACATTGTCAGATACAGTGCCAGAAGTGGAGCTGTTGCCATAGTGGAGCTGGAGTTAGGGAAAAGTGGACAGGAATTCGAGTTTCTGTGTTTGGAATTTGATGAAGTCAAAGTCAATCGACTCCTGAAGAAGCTCTCAGAGGTAGAAGAAAGTATCAGCACACTGATGCACTCAGCGTAACTGAAGATGACGTAGGAAGGAGTTGGAGTTATTGAAGCAAAGGTTTCTGCACTTCCTTCCTCCTAATCTTTTATTCTTGTGTCTCCATTGGCATTAAATCCTCAAATTAAAAAAAAAAAAAAAATATATATATATATATATATATATATATATGGCTTCGGTGATAGAAGTGATGCTGGAGATCCCATTATAGGATTTTGCAAGACCAATGCAAATGCCTTTTTTAAACAACATAGAAGGCATGATGTGGCACTGTGGGTTAATGCGTTGGGCTGCAAAGTTGATTTGAACTACAAGGTGGAAGGTTCAAGTTCACAAGCTGCTCCTCAGAAACCCTATGTAGGATCACTGTGGGTTAGAACTAACTGTACAGCACTTAATAATAACAACAACATATGCATGGACCTCACCAGAGGAATACACAGGAATCAAATTGGCTGCATCTGTGGGAAAAGTAGGTGGAAAAGCTCAATATCATCAGCCAAAACAAGACTACAGGCGAACTGTGGAACAGACCATCAATTGCTTATAAGCAAGTTCAGGCTGAAGCTGAAGAAAACTAAAACAAGTTCATGAGAGCCAAAATATGGCCTTGGATATGTCCCAGCAGACTGTAGAGACCATCTCAAGAACAGATTTGATACATTACACACAATGGCCCAAAGACCAGAAGAGTTGTGAGATGACATCAAGAACATCATACACAAAGAAAACAAGAGGTTGTTTTAAAAGACAGGAAAAAAAAAAAAAAGAAAAATACCAAAATGGATATCAGAAGAGACCCTGTTCTTGAGCATAAAGAAGCTAAAGCAAATGAAAGAAAAGATGAAGTAATAAAGAGCTGAACAGAAATTTTCAAAGGGCTGCACGAAGTCAAGTATTATAATGAAATGTGCAAGGGCCAAGAGTTATAAAATCAAAAAGGAAGATAAAGTTTGACATTTCTCAAGCTGAAAGAACTGAAGCAAAAGTCAAACCTCACTTGCAATATTGAAGGATTCTTTGGGCAAAACATTGAATGATGCAGGAAGCATCGAAAGAAGATGGAAAAAATACGCAGTGTCACTGTATCAAAAAGAAATATTAAGACATTTCAAGAGGTATCTTACAATCAAGAACCAATGGAACTGAAGGAAGAAGTCCAAGCTGCAATGAAGGCATTAGCAATAAGCAAGGATCCAGAAGCTGATGAAACACAAATTGAAACTTTCAACAAATTGATGCAGCACTGGGGGCTCTCACTCATATATGCCAAGAAATTTGGAAGACAGCTACCTGGCCAGCCGATTGGAACAGATCCTTATCTGTGCCCATTCCAAAGAAAGGTAACCCAACATAATGTGTAAATCATTGAACAATATCATTAATACCACATATAAGTAAAATTCTGCTGAAGATAAATCAAAACTATCACGACAGTACAGGGAGCTTCCAGAAATCCTAGCTGGATTCAGAAGAGGACATAGAACAAAGGACATCATTGCTGACACCAGATGGAGCTTGGCTGACAGCAGAGAATGCCAGAGCATGTTTATGAGGACTTTATTAACTCTACAAAGTGTGGATCATAAAAAACTATGGATAACATTGTGAAGAATGAGTATTCCAAAACACTGAATTGTGCTCATGAGGAAGCTCTACATAGACCAAGAGGCAATGTTAACAAAAATAACAAGGGGATGCTAAAAGGTTTTAAATCAGGAAAGATGTGACCTACAGCGGTATCCTTTCATCATATCCATTCAATCTGTATACTGAGCAAATAATCCAAGAATCTGGATTATATGAAGAAGAACGTGCAATAAACAGATGACATAACTTTGCTTGCTGAAAGTGAAGAGGACTTGAAATATTTACTGATGAAGTTCAAAGGCAACAGCATTCAGTATGGATTGTACCTCAATGTTAAGAAAATGAAAGTCCTCACAACTGGACCAATAAATAGCATCATGATAAATGAAAAAAAGAATTAAAGTCGTCAAAGACTTCAATTTGCTTGGATCCACAATTAATGCTCATAGAAACAGCAGTCAATAAATCAAATGACGTAGTGCATTAGCCAAATTTGCTGCAAAAGACCTCTTTAAAGTGTTCAAGAGTGAAGATGTCAATTTGAGGATGAAGGTATGCCTGACCCATGACACGGTATTTTCAATTGCTTCATATGCATATGAAAGTTGAACCATGAATCAAAAAGATAGTAGAAGAATCAGCGCATTTGAATTTTGGCGTTGGCAAAGAATTGAAAGTACCCTGGACTGTCAGAAGAACAAACAAATCTGTCTTTTAAAAAGTACAGTCAGAATGTTCCTTAGAAGCTGGGATGTTGTAAAACTTCATCTCCTACGTTTCTGACATATGATCAGGAGGGAGCATTCCCTGAAGAAGGACATCATGCATGCTTGGAAAAGTGTAGGGTCAGTGAAAAAGAGGAAGATCCCCAACAAGATAGATTAATACATTGGCAGCAGCAATGGGCTAAAACATTACAACTGTGATAATGACGCAGGACTGAGATGAGTTTCGTTATGCTTAGGGTAGTATGAGTCAGAATGACTCCATGGCCCCTAGCAACAATAAATATATGCTAATTCTGAGTGGGTACTAACGGTGTCTACTCTCTGATCTTCTCTGCACTTTTGAAATATTTCATCATTAAGAAGAAAAGGGTTGTAGCATAGGATGTGACATAGAGCAGACAGCTGAGTGTTCATGTTGTTGTTGTGAAGTGCCATTGAGTCGGTTCCGACCCATAGTGACCCTGTAAAGGGTCTCTGAGGAGCAACTGGTGAGCTTGAACTGCTGACCTTGCAGTTCAAACAGCTTTGCAGTCTGATACATTAACCCACAGCACCACACCAGGACATAGTCACCTTCAAATGAGATCTGTGTGGAGCTACACACAATGTGGAAAGGGAAGCCAGCAACTAGCACCAACATGTAAATAGCATGGGTGGCATGCAAGTGGTGCCTCCTAGGGACCTGGAAATAATGTTGGCATTATTGTTAGCTGCTGTAGAGTTGTTATGGTTCATGACCACCCATGCATATCATAATGAAGTATCATCCGGTTCTGGGTCCATCTCTCAATCCCTGGCATGTTCCAGTCCATCTGGAACTAGTGGCTATTATGCCCATTGTCCTCCTGTGAGCCCCCCATGTTCTCCTTGAAGTTGAATTTCACCAAACATGATGTCCTTCTTAAGCAAGTGATCCCTCCTGATGATGTGTCCAAAGCAAGCGAGTTGGACAGTGTTCTGTTGTGATCCTTACAGTTTTCACCAGCAAATTTCAGAAGTAGACTGTCTGGTCTTTCATTCTTAATGTGTCTTAATCTAAAAGATCCACTGAAACCTTTCCACCACAGATGTGACCTTATTGGTATTTAAAATACTAGTGGCATAGCTTTCAGCATCATAGCACATACAAGTCATTAAAGTGCCACAGACTAGCAGGTGGTGGTGAAAACTAGATCTGAGGCAGAGAAGAACCCACAAGGTCAGACTGGCAACACTGGAAACTAATTTTATCAAAACTGCTGCATCCCAGCATGGTTGGGGCATGCAGCTGGAGCTCAAGAATTCTCTGCTATGCGGCTGATTAACCAAGACAGGACCTAGCTCAGCACATGCTCCTAAGGACAGGAGTGTATCTTCTTTCTTTGATGTCACCTTTGGTGCCTGGAACAGGCTCTGCACACAGAAGCCTCATTTCTCGGTGCTACTTTGAACTTTTGTCTCCTTCCCTATGACTTTTGCACAAAGCAGAAAGTCACTTCCCCAATCCCACCCTGCCCCCTTCTTCCCAGGAAGTGGGGACAATAAAGCACAAGGCTCCTTGGGGTACAGCCTAAGTGTGATTATGAACCCCATTCAGTAGTTTTTGAGTAAAACAAACAGGAAAAACAAATTACATTTTTCCCAGTTTGAGCCCAAATAATGCCAGCCCCGGGACTTGGTAACTCCAGGCCCTGGTGAGAGGCTGAGATAATTACGCTGATGAGCTTTCCAAAGACTGCCGAGAAGTAATGAAGCTGTAAACAACACAGCCATCATCCTTTCCTCCTGGGTCCTGGTTGATTTTGGTGAGGTTCTTTGCTCCATTTTTGCAGATTTCATCCTTGGCAAAAATGGTGGTGCCCAAAAGCCTAGGTTTCGGTGTTTATTTTGACCCTTATAGTTGCTTCCTGTCCCTCCACCCCATGGCATTCCCCAGGCACCCCGTTTATTCCCGCCTCAGCATCTCCTGTAGGAAGAGAATGGTCATTATGCTTACACTATTCAGTGTTTCTATAGTGTGGAGGACTCCTGCTGGGGTGCTGTAGGAGCGCTGGTCTGCAAACCACAAGGTCGGTAGTTCAAACCCCAGCTGTTCCTCGGAAACCCTATACGGGGTCGCTATGAATCAGAACCAATTTGATGGCACTTAACGACATGGAAGGCACTTAACGACATGGAAGGCACTTAACGACACTTACAGCATGGAAGGCTCTTTACTAGTCATTACTGCAAAAATGACAAAGATGAGTGACATCTAGTTTCTGTCCTTTAGTGGAACTGGAAAAAGCAGAACAGAAATCATGAGGATGTTCACACATTGTGAAGAAAATAACCAGCGTCACTGACTAACTTGTGTAGAAAGTGTTGAATGGGAACCTAAATGGCTATGTAAACCTTCACCAAAAACACATAATATTATTTAAAAATAACGAAGCAGTGGACCTAGGGGTGTGGTAACACACTATCCAGTATGGAAGCAAGGGTCATTGGAGAAGTGTAAGGGGCTCTAGGGATAGGAAACTAGAAGATAGCACACTATTCTGGGGAAATCCAGAAAATTTGAGTTGGGCCTTGAAGGGCAAGCTGGATTTTGACAAGAGACAAGGTCATGCAAAGAAACAGCAAAAGAGAAGGAAGAAAGGAGAGGAGACAATAGCAGGAGCAAAGGCAGAGAGAGTCAGAAACCAAAGCCATGTGGACAGAGAAGGAAATTGCCCTGTTTTTCTGGAAAGTTGGCAGGTTACGAAGTAAAGTATTTTTTTCGTTAACCTCACAGACAATAGGGAGCCATGGAAAGTGTTGGGGGTTTTGAGTGTGATCATCTTTGGGGTGCTCTGCAAGTGAAAAAGAGGAGCTATTTGGTGGGGAGAGAGAAATGCTTGACCTATTTAAATGCATCACTGTTGATGAGGTTTCAGGAAGGGAAGTTTGGGAACCATTAGCATCCTTCAGCGTCCCTGGTGGTGCAGTGGAGTAAAGGTTGCACCCTTACCCATGGTGCTCTGGACTGAAGTTTCCTCCATTGCAGCATGGAAGTAGGGATAGTAGTGGCTCAGTGTTTGTTCTGTCGTAGAATTCTTGCCTTCCATGCATGAGCTCTAACCAAAAGGTTGGAGGTTCAAGCCCATCCATAAGTACTTCTGAAGAAAGACCTGGCATTCTACTTCTGAAAAATCAGCCACTGAAACCCTAAAGCAGCACAGTTCTTCTCAGGCCTTTAGTCAAAACAGACCTAATGGCTACTGGTTTTAGCCGATCTTTAAATCAGACCATTTTTTGAAAATTGAATTTATGTTTCTTGAGTGCCCACGATGAGCTCAGCATCATGATAAGCACTTTATATACATTGTTGTTCTGGATCCTAAAAGATTGGATTCTCCTTCACCATTAAACAGATGAAGAAACAGGGGTCCAAACAGTTCGTGCGCATGCAGCAACAAGTGGTGAAGCTACATTTGCATCGACCTGACCCCAGCACCTGTGATTTTTCCCATCATGCCATGCTGTCCTGGGCACCTGCGGTGTCTTGCTTACATGCACACAGACAGTCTGCCTTTCTGCAGCCTGTGCCCACCAGGAGCCCGACATTCACTCAAGACAACTGCAAGCTCAGTGGAAAGTTGCTGGCCTGGGAGGACGCCATGGCCTTGGTCAGAGGTCTCCCCAAGAATAACCAGTTGTGTGGCCTTTAGAAAGTTACTTCACCCCCTGATCTTGCTCATCTGTCAGTTTAGGACTCGAACAGTGATGGACCATTTATTTTGAGGAGCAGAGTAATTTTCTCACAATGAAGCCATAAATGATCAAACAAATACAAAGCCAGGTTGCTACTGGCACAGGGGTTAGAGAGGCAGAGGCCAAGGTACCTCAGACAGAATTTTATCCTCATATTGTTGCTGTTGTTGTTGTTAGCTGCCATTGACTCATAGTCCCTAACTCTTAGTGACCCCAGGGACAATGGGGTTGAGATGGTATGTTCCACAGAATTTTCAATGACTAATTTTCACCAGGCCTTTCTTCTTAATCCACGTTAGTCTGGAAGCTCTGCTGAAACCTGGTCTGCATCAGAGCAACACAGATACCTCCACCAACAGACAGTTGATGGCTGTACTTGAGAAGCACTGGCCAGGAATAGAATCCAAGTCTCACCCATGGAAGGCGAGAATTCTGCCGCAGAACCACTGTCCAGAGACAGCTAAGTACCTTGGGCAAAAGTTACATAGTCACTCAGAGGCAGATTCCAACCCCAGTAATCTTGCTCAAAGCCTGAGCTCCCCCTCTCAGCTCCTCTTACCTTCCTGACAGGAACCAGACTAATGTGTCATTTAAGACGGCACATTTACAACAAGCCATCAGACACCAAAGTTAAGGTTTGTCATAGCAATAATTCCTCACATTGGCCTGTGCTGAATGAGAGACTGCTAGGTAGGCAGATATAAATATAGACTTTATTACAGCACATCACAAGGCAGGGGAGTTAATGTTGCTGGGAGAACATTCATTTCCACATTTCTTTACTTTTGCATGTCTTAATTTGCAACTTAATGTGGCATTATCATAATTTTTTGCATTATGTAATGATTAAAGTGAGGCGTATCATATTTATTGATTTATTTGATTTATTTAAAATGTAACCATTGCCCCAGGGCAGGTGCATGTATAAAATACAAATGCAATAGTTAAATTGAATCCGGCAGATAAATTTCCCATTAAGAAAAAACATTTCAGAATTGGTAAGACAATGAGAAATGTCTTCACAGGATCAT
Organism: Chrysochloris asiatica; assembly: GCF_000296735.1. Taxonomy (NCBI): domain Eukaryota; kingdom Metazoa; phylum Chordata; class Mammalia; order Afrosoricida; family Chrysochloridae; genus Chrysochloris; species Chrysochloris asiatica. Next base: position 32,684,174 of record NW_006408533.1, on the reverse strand, counting down.
CAGGAGAGAAGGAATCTTGAGAGGTCATTTTGTCCAGCCCTCTGCCTCAGGCAGTATTGCTCCTAACTCCCTAAAACTGAACACCAACTGAGCTTCCCCACAATCTCTACCATATGATCCCACCTCTACTCTTCAAATCCAAGACCAACATTTCTTCCCTGGTCAGTCCAGGCTCTTTGTCCCTGAACTTCATGACCCAACACCTCACCATGTTAGTTTAGAGTTACCCCATTTTCAAATTAAGTCCATTTTTAAATTCCATTTCTCATTCTCCAGAAATCTTGATGGTAGGACATCAGAAGACTGAGAAAGTCCAGTTAAAGGGAGAGGTCTGAAGAAAGCCAAAAAGGAGGGGAAAAATTGGGTATAGAAGTAGCATCCCCATCCCAAACCCCACCACCACACAGAAAACTGGGCAGGGAGCCACACAACGCAGCGAGAGAACTAGACATGAGACCTACCTAATACCTCTGCTTGCTCCAGAAGAATCTCCTGTCTCAAGCTCCTTCAGGACTGAACTTCTGGTGAAAACAGGCGAACTGAGTCCCAGAGCACATCTTAGCAGGCTCTCAGTGAGGGTGTCACTAGGCGGTGAGGAGTACTTCCAGGAATCAGTAGAGCTGGAGGGAGAAGGAAGACCTAGCTCTCCTCCCCAATTCCAGATACACCAGCAGTAAAAGCAAGAAAGGCGTTTGGGACTGGGATGTACACCTAAAATGTGGGCGTCCCCTGGGGAGACAGGCCCATGAAAAACAAAACACTAGTTGGCAGACTGAAGGAGCTTTGTAGACAGTACTAACTGCTAGTAGTATGGACAGAAGAGCTTTACAGTCTAGCTGGAGAGATCACCTAACAGGAATTCTAGTGTGGTGCTGTGGGTTAATGTGCTGGACTGCAAAGATGTTTGAACCACAAGGTTGGTGATCCAAGCTCACCAGCTGCTCCTTGGAACCCCTATACAGGGTCACTATGGGTCGGAACTGACTCTACAGCATTAACAGCAACAGGAGACTAGTGGGAAGACATCATTGAATCATACTTTGAGTTTCTTTAAAAGACAATCTTTCTTCTTTCCTTCCTTTGTTTGTCTCTTCCGTATTTATTGTGAGCACATTTAAAAGCATATCATTATGTTAGCCTAGCCCTTGTGGCACTGAGTCTAGAGGAGGATTCAGAAATGGAAGAAATTCCTCAATAAATTATGTGAAGAGTTATGAAGTCTCCTGGTGGTAGAGGACATACCCCCCACTCCAGCCATGTAGGGGTGCAAAACTGGGAAGTAGATCCAAGCCCAATTCTCCCAGGTGGACAGACCTCTCCATCCTTCCCAGATGCATGACACCTAAACCAAGGGGCCTTTAAAAAAAAAAGAAAAGAAAAATGATAGTTGTGAGAAGAAACAAACGGAGATATACAAGCTGCAAGAAGAGCAGAGCTGGAGGCCTTGGCTTAATCTGGAGATGCTTGGAAACCTTCCCAGAGAGAGGACAGAGGAGCTGAGTGCTGAAGGATACATAGGAATTGCTCAGAGGAAGTACAGCCAGAATGCTCTTTAGAAGCAGGGGTTGAGAGACTTACTTTAGACATGCGATCAGTATGGAAGCTTTGGTGTCACAGTGGATTAAGCATTGGGCTGCTAACTCAAAGTCAACAGTTTAAACTCACCCACTGCTCCACAGGAGAAAGATGTGGCTGACTGTTCCCATAAAGATGTCTAGTCTCAGAAACCCCATGAAGGCACTTCTAGTCTGTCCTATAGGGACACCGTGAGTTGGAATCAGTTCAACAGCAATGGGTTTAGGTTTTATCAGGAGGGATCAGTCCCTGGAGAGGGACAACACACTTGTAAAGGAGAGGGTCAGCACATAAGAGGAAGACTCTAAACGAAGATGGACTGACTCAATGGCTGCAACAACGGGGTTCAAATAGAGCAATGATTGTAACTATGGTGCAGGACAGAGCCACAGTTCAGGGTTGTTCTGAGTTGTAATGGATGTCAGAAGAGACTCCGAAACTTCTTCTCCAGTGTAGAGATGCTAAAGCAAAGGGAAGAAATGAGGAGGTAAAAGAGCTGAACAGAAAAATTTAAAGGGCAGCTTGAGAAGACAAAATCAAGTCTTATAATGAAATGTGCAAAGACCTGGAGTTAGAAAACCAAAAGGAAAGGACATGCTCAGCATTTCTCAAGCTGAAAGAACTAAAGAAAAATTCAAGCCTCATTTGCAATTATTGAAGGATTATATGGGCAAAGCATTGAATGATGCAGGGAGCATCAAAAGAATATACAGAGTCACTGTACCAAAAAGAAATGGTCGACATTCAACTATTTCAAGAGGTAGCATGTAATAAAGAGCCAATGATACTGAAAAAAACAGTCCAAGTTGCACTGAAGGCATTGGCAAAGAACAAGGCTCCAGTAATTGATGGGATACAAATTGAGATCTTTCAACAAACTGATGCGAAGCTCATTCATCTGTGCCAAGAAATTTGGAAGACAGCTACCTGGCCAATTGTTTGGAAAAGATCCATATTTGTGCCCATTCCAAAGAGAGGTCACCTAACAGAATGCAGAACTCATCAAACAATATAATTAATATCACATACAAGTAAAATTTTGCTAAAGGTAATTCCAAAACAGCTCCAACAGTAAACTGACAGGGAACTGCCATAGATTCAAGCTGGATTCAGAGGAGGACATGGGATGAGGGATATCATGGCTCTTCACTGAGAGTAAAGAATACCAGAACGATGCTTACCTGTGTTTTATTGGCTATGCAAAGGCTTTTAACTGTGTAGATCATAACAAGCTATGGATAACATTGAGAAGAATAGTATTCCAGAACACTTAATTGTGTGCATGAGGAACCTGTACATAGACCAAGAAGCAGTCATTCAAACTGAAGAAGGGTCTTCTGAGTGGTTTAAAATCAGGAGAGGTGTACACCAGGGTTGTATGCTTTCACCATACTTATTCAGTCTGTATGCTGAGCAAATAATTCAAGAAATGGGATTATATGAAGAAGATTGTATGGTATCAAGAGTTAAAGAACCTCATTTATAACCTTCGATATGCAGATGATACCACCTTGCTTGCTGAAAGCAAAGAGGACCTAAAATACTTACTGATGAAGATAAAAGACCACAGTCTTCGGTATGGGTTGTACATCAATATAAAGAGGGAAAAAAATCCTCACCACTGGACCATAAATAAATAACATCATGATAAATGGAGAAAAGATTGAAGATGTCAAAGACTTCATTTTTCTTGGATCTACTGTCAATACTCATGGAAGCAGCAGTCAAGAAATCAAACAATGGATTGCATTAGGCAAATCTGCTGCACAAGACCTTTTTAAAGTGTTGAAGAGCAAAGATGTCAGTTTGAGGACTAAGGTGCGCCTGACCCAAGCTGTGGTATTTTCGATAGCCTCATATACAAGTGAAAGTTTGACATTGAATAAAGAAGACATGGAAGAATTTATGCATTTGACTTATGTATGGTGTTGGAGAAGAATATTAAAAGTACCATGGACTGCCAGAAGAACAACCAAATCTGTGTGGGAAGAAGTACAGACAGACCACTTCTTAGAAGCCAGGATGGCCAGACTTGGTCTCTTATACTTCGGACATATTATCTAGAGGAATCAGATCCTGGAAAAGGACATCATGCTAGGTTAAGTGGATGATCAGCAATAAAGAGGAAGATGGACTGACACAGGGGCAGCACCAATTGGCTCAAGCATAACAACGATTGTGAGAATGGTGCAGGACCAGGCAGTGCATAAGGTCACTATGAGTTGGTACTGACTCAATGGCACTTAACAACAATAACATGACTTGGAATTGACTGCAGTACCTAACAACCACAATAATCAAGCTGGAATGAAGGTGCGGAGACAGAAGAGAAAGTCTTCCAGTTGAGGAAACAGAGGGAAGAAGCTGAAAGAAGACCAGAAGCTTGGAGAGCAAAGAACCAAGAGGTCCAAGATTTGGCAAGTGAGACCCTCAGGAGGAGAGCACACAGGATGTGCAGCCAGGTAAAGGGTCTGGGTTTTGTCTTAGGAGAAATGGGAGGACAAAGACGATTTTAATCAGAGAGTGCTGTGACTGGATTTGCTTGTTAAAAAAATAGCTGTGAAGAACTTGAAGGCCAGGTGGATCTGGGAGATGAACAAGGAGGCAATTGCCAATGATCCAGATGGAAAAAGACAGTGACTTCAACATTGGTGTGGTCTACAGAGTCAGAGAGAAGTGGAAGGATTTGAGAAGTTAAGAGGGAAAGTAACAAGGCTTGTTGAATGACCTTGAAGGCCAGGTTGAAGCCTCAAATTGAAATTAAATCTGCAAGATAAAATAAAGCAAACGTAAATATATAAATGTAAAGTATTGCATTAAACGATAAAACGTCAGTTACACAAGGGCCAACCAGGAAGGACAGCAATTTGAAAAGATATTGGGGGTGGGTGGGGGTGGGAGTGAGTTCTTCAGACCACCACAAACAAGAATATGATTTAACAATGCACTATAACTGCAAAAATTGTAGATCTTTATGTGGTATTAATAACAATTTAACTTCCATACTGAGAAAGGTGAAGGTCTCACTGTGCTGTGGATTACACAGACCACACCTGCACGTCTCACCCCTTATTCTGGTCTCCACATTTTAAAAAGAGCGTTCAAGCTGATAGGTATCCAGAGAGGTGCGATGGCCTGGGAGTTCAGCACTCGCTTGAAGAATGGTGGAATTAGAAACTCACTGATGTTTAAGAACTTAATGTTCTTTGATTCAACAGATGACTTTTCACTGGCTTCATCACTTCCTCTCTTCTGAATTTAGGGGGCTTAATTGAGGCACAAATAGAATACATGGAGTATGCAGTATAGTCTCTGTAGAGTATGGTTGAGGCAACAGACCCTCCTCCCATCTTCCATTTCTCCCCTTTCACAGAGCAGCCCTCAAATGAAGTATAACTCATTTGCAGCTTTCCTTTCTCAGTCATCCTCTGAACATGGCTTCTTAATCTGTGTGATTGATACTTCCTTGCCTTCAACTTTCTGACTTATTGGGCGGAAATATCTGACTAGAGGAAAGAGACGGGGTTCTGAGTCATTGCAGTGAAAGGGTCTTTATCCAAATGAATTTCCATTGAAGATGTTTAATGGTGTAATAGGGAAACAAGGACATTAGTGATGGGGCTGAAGCCTCACCAACCAGAACTCAAACAAAAATAGAGTACTTTTCTTTTCCAGTGGCTAAAGAGATTTCCTGGAGCCCTGGTTGCGTAGTGAGTTACCCGGTCAGCAGTTCAAAGCCTCCTGTGAATATTTCCTTGGAAACCCTACATATATAGGGTCACTATGAGTTGGAACCGATTCAACGGCACACAACAACAAAGAGATTTCCTGAAGTCTGACATCAAACATCTAACAACCTTGGGTTCAACAGAATGAAATATTTCCTGGTCCAGTTTAGCAAAGCGGTGAAGATGTGGATGGCCGTGTGGCTGCAGCAGGGTGTAGGAGCCCCCAGGTACCTTCTCCATCACTGAGGAGGAGCGGACCCTGGACCAAGACAACATAGTTCTCATGGACAGCGATAACGAGAGTGACTCGTAGGGCATGGCCTCCCAGGTCGACCAGAAGGAGGAGAAGCTGCTGGTCTTCTGGACCTACTTCCAGGCCATGCTGACCAAACTGAAGAGCCTGTCTCTGGAGCGAATCTACAGCATGTTGCACATGTTCGTCATGACTGGGCCTGCACTGGCTGAGATTGACCTACTCCAGGGCTGCCGGCAGAAGAAGGTGCGTGACCACCAGCTCATCTATTCGGCTGTTGTTTACCGCTTGCCCAAGAACTGCAGCTGACCGGCACAGGAGGGGCAGCTGCCCTGGTGGACTCAGTGCAGCCACAGGAGGGACAGGCCTGGGGTGGGCTACCCCTAACACACATATACACATCCACACATCCTCGCACATAGGCATGACCCCTGCAGAGTAAAGCAGCTCTGCTCAAAAAAGAAAAATGCTTCAAGTCCTGATTGTTGTTGTTGTTATGTGCCGTGGAGTCAGTTCCAACTCATAGCAACCTTGTACAGGGTTTCCGAGGCTGCAAATCTTTACGGGAGCAGAAAGCCTCATCTTTCTCCAGTGGAACAGCTAGTAGTTTCGAACCATTGACCTTGCGGCTCACAGCCCAATTCGTAACCACTATGCTATGGTAGCGTAGTGGTTACGAATTGGGCTGCTAACCTCACTTAACAACAATGTCATTCATACATATTCTCTTGGTTACCTTATGCCAGGGCACTAAGAAAATCCAGCAAATATTTCTTTTCTTTTCCTTTTTGTTTCAACTCTCTTTGTTGCATTTTGTTTGTTCTTTAACTTTTTGTTGTGAATTAGGTGAAAGTTTATAGGATAAATCAGTGTTCTATTCAACAATTCACACACATTTTGTTTCGTATCACTGATGGTGATCCCCACAACATAACAGTTCTCACTGCACTTTCTCCTGCTGTTTCCAATTGCCATTTGTCCTTCTTTCCTATCTCTTCTTGCCTTCTGCACTTTAACTATGGAAAATGCTGCCCTTTTGATCTCAAATGGTTGACTGTTTATTAAAATCAACCATTCGAGATCAAAAGTACCTCTCTGATGTTATTGTTCACCTTGTAGGCCTGTCTATTGTCTGGCTGAAAGTTGAGCCACTGGGGTGAGGTCAGTTCCAGGCTTGAAGGAAGACTAAAGGCCATAGTATTTGGGATTCCACCAGGCTCTCTATCTGACCAGTGAGTCGGGTCTGTTTTATGATTTGAGGTTTTGTTCCACATTCTTTTTCCACTCCACCCAGGATCTTTCAATGTGACCCCTTTCAGAGCAGTTGGGAGTGGTAGCTGGGCACCATCTAGTTCTTCTGGTCTCAGGGTCCTGGAGACTCATGTTCACATGGTCCGTCGAACTCATAGTCTCCATGTGTCTTTGGTTTTCATCACTCTTCTTTCCTTCAGACAAGAAGAGACCAATAGTTGCACCTTAGGTGGACGTTCACCAGCTTTTAGGGCCCTAGTCAACACTCACTAAAGTAGAACATAGGACATTTTGTTTTTGAATTAAATGGTCTCAATTGACCTTGGTGTCACCCCTGAGCCTCCAGCCCTGGTGATTCATTCCCTCAAGGTGTTTGGTTATGGCTAAGAAGCTTTCATAACTTTGCCCCCTGTATGTTCTACTATGGGAACTCAGTGGCTCTGTAGGATAAGCACTGGACTTCGAACCACAAGGTTGGTAGTTCAGGCCCACTAGCTGTTCTGTGGGAGAAAAACAAAGCTTTCTGCTCACACAAAGATCTACAGTCTTAGAAACCCTATATAGGGTCACTATGAGTTGGAACTGACTCGAGAGCACACTACAACCGCATGCTCTACTATATCCATGAATATATTTGCAGCATATGTAAATATGTCTGTAAAAATATCCTCTGTCAAACCTATATATAAGGGGGCTTCCAAAAGTTTGTGGAAAAATTCCATTATCTTTTCATTCCATTTCTCCATGAGCATTTTGAAGCTCCCTCATATATGAGTATTCATGTGTGCAGTCCCATTTGCCTTCCCACACCTGTCCAGCCTTGTGCCTGTCGGTTATTGCTATTACTGTCATTGCTGTAAAATAGTATTATTGTATGAGCATGTAATATTGCTAAGCAGCAAACAGTTTTTGAAGACCCCTGTCTACTTCTGTCTCTGTCAAAAGCATAAAGGAGAATTAAAAACTGAAAAAACAAAAAGTTCTTCTCACACATGGCTAATCAGAGTGCAATTACTTTTGGAAGCTGGCACTAACCTCTAACACTGGGCATGTGCATGGCCTGTGATCCAGCAATTCCACTCCTGGTCCCCAGACCCTACAGAAACACACACATGGGTTCCCCAAAAGGCATGTACTAGAACATTCAGTGCAGTGCTGCTTGTAAGAGCTAAAACAAGAAATTACCCAAATACCCATCAGAAGTAGAGTGGATCAATAAAAAAAAGTGTGGTATGTTCCCACAGTGAACTATGGGATAGCAATGAGAATGAATAATCTACAACCACACACAACAATATGAATGAATTTCACAAACAGAATGCTGAGCAAAAGAAACCAGACAATCGATCCTTGGGAGTCAGGATGGTGATTGCTCTGGGGGTATGGCAGAGGCAGGATGGGAGATGGGGGCACGAAGGGGACTCAGGGTGTGCTGCTTCTTGACTTAGTTGCTTGTCACGTATGTATGCTCCATTTGTAAAAATTCATCAAGCTACACATGTATGATACATGTATTTTCCTATATCCATCTTTAAGTTGGTTTGAAAGTTAAAGGAGACAAAAATATGGTGGTGGTGGTTATGTGTTGTGGAGTCGGTTCCGACTCATAGCAACACTGCACAGGGTTCCCGAGACTGTAAATCTTTACAGCAGTAGAAAGCCTCATCGTTTTCCTATGGAACAGCTGGTAGTTTCAAACTGCCGACCTTGTGGTTCACAGCCCAATTCATAACCACGACGCTACCAGAGCTCCTTAAAAATATCTTGTTTGTCCAACAAACTTCGAGCTCCTAGTATATATATATATATATATTTCTGGCCTAGGAGCTCGACGTTTGTTGGGCAGACAAGATATTGTTACTAGTAGCTGGTCTGGGATTGTCCCCAGACTCATAGTGACACCATACACAACAGAGCCCGCATAATTGGTTGCAGAACAGACCGTTCTGACCCACAGGGTTTCACTGTCTGATTTTTTGAAGTAGATCACCAGGCTTTTCTTCCTAGTGCATCTCAGTCTGAAAGCTCTGTTAAAACCTGCTTAGCCTCTGAGCACCACTCCAGCCCCCACTGACAGATGGTGGTGGCTACACATGAAATGCATTGGCCAGGAATCAAACCCGGGTCTCCCACATTGCTGTAGCTATGTGTCATCAAGTCAGTTCTGACTCATAGCCACCCTGTGTAGGGTTTCCAGGGAGTAAGTGGTGGGTTTCAGCTGCCCACCTTGTGATTAGCAGTCTAATGCTTATCTTACATCACCTTCTTGTTGTTGTTAAAGTGCCATCAAGTTTATTCTGACCCATAGCGGCACTGTATAGAGTTTTCTGAGGAGCAACTGGTGAGTTTGAACCACCAACCTTGCAGTTCAACCCAACCTTGTGGTGGAGTGATTATCCTATAGAGCCACACCAGGACTTCTTACATGGCCTGCAAGGTGACATTTCTGTCCCTGAACCACCACTTCCCTTGGATAAGACATTTTTGTTGTTGTTGAGTGCCACTGTGTCAATTACAATGAAACAGAAGAAAACTTTCCCCATTGGGTGCCCTGAGCTTTTAGGGGAGCAGATTGCCAGGTCTTTTCTCCTGTGGAGCAGTTGGTGGGTTTAAACCACAGACTTTTCAGTTAGCTGCCAAGTGCTTAACCACTGCATCACCAAGGCTCCTTAGACAGGACATAGATGTGCCAAAATGCAATAGGAACATTTAATGAAATGCAAAAGCTGTCATTAAACAGCCTGGGATACAGGCTAAATAAAAGTTGTAGATAGTAAACGGAGAGAGAGACAAGCTTCCCAGGGGCCAGAAGGCCTTGAAAGCTTGTTGGAAGAACAGGAAGAGAAGTAGACTCTGTGGCAGACAACAGGCCATCTGAGGAAGCGCAATATGCAGCCTACAGGGAGAGAGGGCTGACAGTAGCAGCATGCTTGCAAAATGTGTCATCTTGTACTGGTCTGGGCATGGAAGGCAGAGCACCGCAAGGGTAGAGGCAGGTTGGAGAAGAGGACGGGAACTGGAAGGGTTGGGGTGGGCAGATCCAGCTATTATGGAGGATGTAGAGGTTGGTAGTCACCAGGGAGGACTTGCACCAGGAGAAGGAAGACTGGCAGGCAAAGAGCACAAAGTCAGAAGAAGCATTTGGAGTATCCAGTGAGGAGGAGGAGGAAGAGGACTGGGGGGGGGAAGTAGCAGCAATATCATGTGACCAAAGGAGGTCAGGATCAGATTAAGGTGGGTCCTCAATTCCACACCAAGGACTCGATCTTCATCTCATGGGTTGTTCTAAGGGAAGCATGTATAGGTAGTTAGCTCAGGGAAAGGAGGGCTTCGTCCATGCCTTGGCTGGCAGCCATGCTAAGACAGCTTTGCTGATGTGTACACAAGAGATTCTGCTGAATAAGAGAAGCTGTGCAGCGGCTGCATTTTTGAATGCTTATCCGGTCATCACTCAATCATTTTAACCAAGAATTTGTCACAGGATCTCAGACTCCTCAAGTTGGAAGGGTCTTATAGTCACTCATTCAACTCAGGCCCGGCATTCACTAAGGGGTAATGCATCAAGTCTGTATTTGAATCCCTGTCGAAATATCTGTAATTCCATTTGACATGGCTTTCAAAACGTCCTGCTGATAAATATTGGGAGTTTTCACCCAATGGGCAATTTCGTTTGTTAGATCCTACCCTGATAGGAGTCCTGGTGTAGTGCTGTGGGTTAATGCGCCAGACTGCAAAGCCATTTTAACTGCAAGGTTGATGATTCAAGCTCACCAGCTGCTCCTGGGAAACCCTATACAGGGTTGTTATGGGTCCGAGTCTACTCAACAGCACTTAACAACAATAACAACACCCTGATAGGTAGAAGCCCTGGTAATGTAGCAGATTACAGGCTGGGCTGATAACTGCAAGGTCAGTAGATCAAATCTACCAGTCACTCCACAGGAGAAAGATGAGGATTTCTGCTCCTGTAAAGATTTACAGCCTCAGAAACTTTATACAGTGTTGCTAGGAGTCAGAACCGACTCCACAGCATATAACCGAATGTCTCTGTCTCCACACAAAGAAAGGCACTGTCAACCTGCTTGCAATGTGACATCTTTAATGCTGACATTCAGGTGTGGAGATGACACAGGGTGGGGGAGGCACCAGGGCCCCTGGCAGTATCCAGGCTGCGCACCTCCACAGGGTTAGTTAGTAAGGTGCCCGAGGGCTGTGCTCAACACCAGTCTCAACTTCACCACATGATGTGTGGTGCTGTGGGTTAATGCACTGGACTGCAAAGTCAGTCTAAAATGCAAGGTCAGTGGTTCAAGC
>NW_006408533.1:32646232-32669973 GCF_000296735.1 Chrysochloris asiatica | reverse complement strand
GTAGTGAGGATGGCCCAGGATCAGGCAGTGTTTCATTCTGCTGTACATAAGGTCACTATGAGTCGGTACCGACTTGATGGCACCTAACAACAACAACAACAATGGGTGGAAACCAAGTTGACGACACTAAACAACAACCGCAACATATCTGATAGGGTTTTGTATCCAGTATATATATATGTGTATATACATTCATATAAGGACCTCTGGTAGCAAAGAGGTTACGAGTCAGGCTGCTAACATCATGACCAGCAGTTTGAAACTACCAGCAGTTCCCCAAGAGAAAAACGAAGGTTTTGCTTCTGTAAAGATTTACAGCCTCGGAAACCCTATGCAGGATCGCTATGAATCAGAACAGACTCCAGGACACAGAACCACCTGCATCATATGTACATGTGGAGTCCTAATGTAGCACTGTAGGAGAAGTACTGGGCAGCTAGGTTGGTAGTTCAAACTCACCAGCCACTCCTTGGGAACCCTACACAGGGTCACTATGAGTTGAAACTGACTCATCAGCATTTACAATACACATATTCCAATAGCTCAACAATAGATAGCATAATTCAGAAATGAGTATAGGACTTGAGTAGACAGCTCACTGAAGAATATATACAAATGGTGGGGGGTGGAGCACATTAAAAGATTCTACATCATTAGTCATTAAAACCCCAAACTGCAAGTGCCTGACCCTGCCCTCTCATTCTCCTCTCACTTAAAGGCCACCACATCTGAGAGGACTTCCCTGACCACGTCCACTTCCCTGAGGCTGCCAACCTGCTGCCCTCTGGTCCTGTTCTGTGGTCTTCACAACATTCTTCATTGTGGAAAGTGACCTTACCTCACGCATTTGCGTACTCATTTAGCTTCTGCCTCTCTCCTCTGAAATATTAGCTGTGTGAGAGTCTGGACCTCACCTGTCTTAGAAACCCTACACAGGATTCTGTTCCTTGCCTCTGTCAGCTTCTTGTGGCTGCAAGCATGCCTTGGCTTGTGGCCTCAACACTCCAATCTCTGCCTCTGCCTTCACATTTCCTTCTCATCCATGTGTTGTGTGTAATCTGTCTCTGCCTCTCACTTATAAGAAAACTATGATTGTACTTAGGCATCTCCATAATCAATCTCAAGATGATTTGATCACATCTTTTCCTAACCAAGGTAATAGTCACAAATCGAAAGAATTAGGAAACTAATATCTTTTGGGGCCAATTTTTTTTCAGCCTACTACAATTATATAGGAATGGTAGAGGCGGGGAGGACACCAATCTGACTGACAAAAGTAGTTTATGTAAATTAAACTACAGGTTTAAAGCTGTATCTTATATTAAGACCACCTGGGAATTTTTTTTTTTTTTAATGCAAATCTTGGAGAAATTCAGTGGGAATTTTTTGAACGCCCTTCTCCATGCATCCATATGATGCAACTCAATCAGGAATTAAGGAGCTCTGGTAGCGTAGTGGTTACGAGTCAGGCTGCAAATCTCAGGGTCAGCAGTTTGAAACTATCAGCGGTTCCATAGAAGAAAGATGAGGCTTTCTGCTCCTGTAAAGATTTACAGCCTCGGAAACCCTGTACAGGGTCGCTATGTGTCAGAATGGACTCCATGGCACATAACAACAACAACCAAATACTGATGCAAAAATATATCCAAACTGTATTAAGTGAAAAAAAAAACAGAATAATGCGTATACCACACATGCTACCTTTTGCACAAAAATTAGGAAGAAAGAAAATAAGACTCTATCTTAATATTCACTTTTACGAGAAACATGACTAGACACCGCAGAAGGAGCTGAGAGAAGAGTGCTGCTGGGGAGTGGGGAGCATTTGTCACCATGTGGCATTGTACATTTTTATATATAAAGTTAATCTCTTTTTTAAAGTCCCAACGTGATTTCTAATAAACAACATTAGGAAACAATAGTTTGAGGCAGAAAGGAGCCCTGATGCCGCAGTGGTTAAGCGCTCAAAACCACCAGCTCTTCAATGAGAGAAGTATGGCAGTCAACTTCTGGTAAAATTTACAGCCTAGGAAACCCTGGGGGGCAGTTCTTCGCTGTCCTATAGGATCACTGTGGGTTGAAATCAACTAGAAAGCAATTGGTTAGTTTGGGACAAGTCAATGAATGGACTTTCTAGCATCCATTCTGGAAGATGAGTATTAACCCAAAGAACTGACATTTACTTCTTTTAGCAATCAATACCCCAAGATAAAGTTAATGCTGAGGTATGAAAGGATTTACCAAAGGCCTGAAGAATTCCTGGGGAGTGTCTCAGATAGCTAACTAAGGGAAGCACGTCCTGAACTTCTCCTCCAACAGCCAACTGTAACAGGAGAACTTCACCCACAAGACCACGAGCTGAGCTTGAGTTCTGGACCTGGAGAGAGGACACAGTGGGGTCCTTTCACCATTCTCAAGGGACTCCTTTCTCTTCTCTCGTGTCATGGGCATATCTCCCCAGTGATCTTTGAGCATCTGTTTCCTCCTGGAGACAAATAAAGGCACACCACTCTTACTGCCCACTCTCTTGTGTGAACTGTCCTCTTGCACTCACACATCTGCCAAGCCACAAAAAGATGCCCAGCCTCAGAGCTGGTCAGCTGGGACTTGAGCTGAGAGAATTACATGTGGAAAACAGAAAACTCAGAACGAAGCCCTAAGGGTTCAATCTTGCTCACTGTAGTCAGAACAGATGGGGTAAGGACTACTTCATGAAAGCCAGATTAGCCCGAACCTAGAAACAGCAGGGGTGGGGTGGAAGGAGGCACACGCAGGGAGGATGTGGGGAGAGGTTCGTCACTAAGTCTGGGGTGAAAGGCCATGAGGCTGACATGCATTCTTCTCCCTTCCTGCTTGATCAGGCCCAGCTTCACTCACACACCCTGTACCCATGGACACAAAAACACAGTCACACAAACAGACACATCCATGAGCCAACAGGCTTGTCGAACATACCGAGGGGTGTGATTCAGGTCCAGCTGTTCTGGTACTAGTCTGCACTAACTAGCCATATAATTGTATATATATATATATATATATATCTTGGCTCCTATACTAAAGGAGTCTTGGTGTGGTGCTGTTGGATCAGCACTGGACTGCTAATCACAAGGTTGGTGGTTCAAACCCACCAGCCGATCTTTGGAAACCCTATACAGGGTCACTATGAGTCAAAACAGACTCATGGCACTTAACAACAACAGAAACAGCCTACAGGAGCCCTGCTGGCACAGCGGTGAAAGGATGTGCTGCTAACTGCAAGGTCAGTGGATCAAACCCACCAAGCGCTCCATAGGAGAAAAATGTGACAGTCTGCTTCCATAAGGATTTCTAGCCCTGGAAATCCCATAGGAGAGTTCTCTAGCCTATAGGGTCATTATGAGTCAGAATCAACTTGCTAGTAATAGGTAACCACTATTCCTGTGAATAAGGAGCTCTGGTAGTGTAGTGGTTGCAAGCCAGCTGATAGCCTTGAGGTCAGCAGTTTGAACTATGAGCCATTCTGTGGGAGAAAGAGGAGGTTTTCTGCTCCTGTAAAGATTTACAGCCTTAGAAACCGTATACAGGGTCATTATGAGTCGGACCGGCTCCAGGACACATCACCACCACCATACCTATGGATGTAATCCATTTGGAAATAAGGTTTTCTTTGTTATGTTGATTAGGTTGAATCTTGGTGGGTGCGTCTTAAACTTTGTAGACAAAAAAAAGAAGACATTGGACGTTTAAAAATTGAAACAGACATAAAGGAAGGAAAGATAAATGCCACGTGGAGATCTCCAAGTAATAGAAAATGAAAGAGATATAGATCCTCCCCCAGAGCAGACAGACAGAAAGTCTTCCCCTAGCGCTGACAGCCTCCTAAACTGTGAGAAAATACATTTCTGTTCTTCAAAACCACTCTCTTGTGGTAATTCTGTTACAACAGTTCCAAGAAACTAAGACTGCAACTTTAGGCAAATCATTCCTCTTAGGTTCCATCACTCTTGAACCAATTTCCTCATCAGTCATCAATATTATCTTCAAGATGCTTCCAGAACCCAACCACTTCTCAGCACCTTCACAGCTACCACTATGTGCAAATCCACCATCTGCTCTTGCCTACATTATGCAATAGACGCCTTACTGGTCTCCCTGCCTCCTACAGTCTATTCACTCACCAGCCAGTTGTTGTGGTTAAGTGCCACCAAGTTGGTTCTGACCCATAGTGACCCTAGGGTTTCTGAGGAGCAGCTGGTGAGCTTGAACCACCAACCTTGCCATTCAAACCAACCTTGAAGTCCAGCGCATTAACCTATAGTGCCACAACGGGTCTCTACTCAGTAGCCAGTTAATTTAAGTCTTGTTAAGTGTTGTCGACCATAACGTATCGACCCAATATAGGGTTTCTGAGGAGTGGCATTTTGTTATGTGTTCCCCATCCCCAACCAACATGGAAGTTCCCTGAGGCCAGAGATTTTAGTGGATTTTGTCACCAATGTTTCATCTCCCATACTCAGAACAGAGCCTGGCATGTTTAAGGTGCTCCAGAAATGTTTGTTGAATGTTGGATTGAGGGTTGTTGTTGTTGTTAAGTGCCGTTGAGCCAGTTCTGACTCATACCGACCCTACATAGGGTTTCTGGGGAACAGCTGGTGTGCTTGACTTGCTGACCTTGAAGTTCAAACCAACCTTGCAGTCCAGTGCATAAACCCACAGCAGGAAGTATGACAAATGATCCGAAATGCCTCCTCCAGTGGTATTGATGTATCCAGGACCTGCCAAGGGAAGCTTTAGCTCCAATCTCATCTCCCCACCTACCAAGTCCTCATACCAGCTCCTCTGAACTGAACAGTGGGCCACACTCTGAGAAGAACAACTTGGCTACCCAAGTCCAGTCTGTCCATCCCTGAGTTAGGCTCTTTTTGAACAGAAGGAGAAGGGAAACAATCCCTGTCTGGTCCTCTCATCGGAGCTGACACCAGCCAAGACTTCTGGGGCCCTTGGCAGTAAGTGTGGAAAGGAGTAAGCATGAGGCAAACTGGTCCAGAGAAACCAATCATCACTGAGGGCAGCGAGGTGAGAGCCAAGCTAGGCCTTCTGGGGATAAAGGCCTGTGACTCTGCAGGGATGCTGGTACCTGGGAAAGGGTCCTTAGCTCTGAGACAAAGGCTCTGCATTTTACCTTTGTCTTGTCTAGGATGGGATCACATGGCATCGGGTATGCCTTTTATGCAGCGCAGCAGCCACTTATCAAAACATAAGTATGATAGTAGAAATATCCCACAATTCTGTGGGCTTTTTAATTTTGTGCTTCCATATTTGTTATTCTATTTACCCTCACAATCGTTTTATGCAAGAAGCAGAAAAGGAACAATTACAGATGGGTTTTACAGATGAGGGAAAAGCAGTACAGTCAGACTTTTTAACTGACTCACATCCCAGGTTGGGGTCAATTTGCAACTGCCTCATGTCTCAGGCTGGAGTGAGGCCCAGCACCCAGAATGGCTCCCTGGCCAGACAGACCACCTTCTGAAGCTGAGAGGTTTGACCCTGCTGGTCACTGAGCTTCCCCACCAGCTGGGCTCACAGCAGTGCTGAGACAGAGACCCAGATGGTGTGATAGAAGTCTCTCTCTCCAAACAGCCCCTGGAGTGACATGGAGGATGGACCAGAAGGTGGAGTTATGATCTCCTGAAGCTGCTCACTAAAATGCATATGAGGCAGTACAGCACGAGTGCAGCACCTCCATGAACCCACGTGAATTTAAGGGTGGGAAGTTCTCAGTGAGCGTATGGTGAAGGGAGGCGTGATGGTCACAGAGAGGCAGCACCTATTCCTCCTTCAACAAGGACCAGAGGAGTCAGCAGTCAGCCCTCAGTGTCAGTCCCTCCAGGATTGCCTCCCCTCCGTTTGTCCAACATCAAGTCCTTCCAGGGACCACTCACATCCAATGACTGATGGAGGTAAGTGTATTAATGTCAGGCTACTTCAACCCAACGCGGAACAACCCATGGAATCAGCCAACACTGTCGTTAGGTTTCTTCTGCCCAATCCTGCTTCCTAACCCTCCTTTTAAAGAAACCCAGATGGTACAACGGTTAAGCGCTCAGCTGTTAACCTAAAGGTCAGAGATTTACTCCACCCAGTAGCATCTTAGGAGGAAACCTAGCAAACTGCTTCCAAAAAGATGACAGTCTGGAAAACACTATGGGGAGGTTCTACTCTGTCAGAAGTCGCCATGAGTCAAAAAATCAACTCAACAACAGCCTCTCATTGCTGGTGTTCATCTCAAAGGTACACATACTGAGCCTTCTATAGACCTGAGTCAGCTCCCAACCTGCAACAGGGAATCTTCCACTGAGTCTCTTTACTAGCCTGGAACTAGCAGAGTCCCGGGATGGAATGGTGTGGCCTGTCAGGACTGGAGCTGACAATCTTTCTGCCATGGCTCTGGACTCCAGTTCTGCCTGAGTCTGAACTTCTCCCTCAGCCAACCTCCCAGGGGCTATTGTCTTGGCTCTTTAATCAATTTCCCTTCTCCATTCTACCTCCTTCTAGGGGGCACTGTCATCCTTTGTTTTCTAAGTCCAGGCTCCACCCGCCTCCCTCCAAGAAGCAGAAGATATTGTTTCCTAGCACAATTCATTAGAATCCATTGTTTCCCTGGACTTAGCCAGTTAAACAAAGGAAGGGCAGGGTAATAATTATCTCCTTCTTGATAGTGGCCAGCAGCCAGCCCTGGGGAATTCCATTTCACAGGCTAACCTTGAAACATTTCACCCTTCCCTTCAGACTCCCAACTCAAGATAATGTCAGATCACTGAGAAGTCTCCCCTAGGGATTGGAGGGAATTGGATGGAAAGAAAACAAATCGCTTCAGAGTAAGGAGCCCTCCTAGCTAAGTGTTTGGCTGCCAACCGAAAGATTGGAGGTTTGAACTCACCAGCCACTCCTGTGAGAAAAGATGTGGCCGTCTGCTTCTGTAAAGATTTACAGCCTTGGATGCACTATGGAGGAGTTCTGCACTGTCCTGTACAGTCACTATGAGCCCAATTCCATGGCAGTGGTTTTTTGGGTTTCAGAGTCAGAAGACTGGGTGTGTAGTTTGCCAGCACTCTCTTGGGTGCAGGACCTGAGGCAGCTCACACACTTTCTTTCTTTAGTTTCTCCCTTTGTAAAGGGAACTAGTAATGGTGCTTGTTTTAGTAAGAATGCTTTCTGGCTTTATTGAATATAATAAACGAATAGTGCACCCTTTCTCTAAACTCTGCTGGGGAGGTCTTCATCCAGTATCACATCAACAGAAGAGGTATGATGAGAAAATCTGGCATTTCATACATAAAAAGCCTCTGGTTGAAAGCTTTGAAGGAAGAAATTGAATGGAAGAAATAAGGAATGTCCTGAACATTAAACAACCAACTAAATATGATGGAGTGCTAAATGTGGCACTTTAGGATAAGCTTACTGGACTGCTAACCACAAGATTGGTGACTCAAACCCACCAGCCACTCCTCAAATGATTGGAACTGATTTGATAGCAACTTAATAACAACAATCCAATAAGAAGGTATGCTGGTGACACTGTAGGAAAAGCACCGGACTGCCAACCTCAAGGTCAACAGTTCAAAACCCACCAGCCACTCTGGGGGATGAAGATGAGGCTTTCTGCTCCTGCAAAGACTTACAGCCTTAGAAACCTCATACATGGTTGCTATGAGTCAGAATCAACTCAATGGCACCTAACAACAACCACATCTAACAAGAAACAGGTCAATCCTTCCTCTAACTAGAGGAAGGTGTTGTGTTCCAAACAATATCATTCCAGGGGCTCCTAACTCATTGAAAGATAAAGCTCATACCTGAAAGAAAATGCTTGAGTTACCTCTCAAAGTGACATCGAGGATCACCTTGCCAGTGTATTACTCCTCCTACCTTTGGATTTTATTTCTCCTTCCCCATTTCAGAGTTAAACAGTATAATATATATTTATTGCTACTGTTGTTGGTAAGTGCCATCGAGTGCCTACTATATGTCGTGGAGTCCTGGTATGGCAATGTAAAATAAACTGTAGATTGGTAACCACAAGGTGGGTGGTTCAAACCCACTAGCCACTCCTTCAAAACCCTATATAGGATTGCCATGAGTCAGAACTGACTCTATGTCCTTAACAACTTATGTCATAGGTTCAAACGTGGCAGCAATTGTGGAGATGGCACAGAACTGGGCAGTGGTTCATTCTGTTGTATGTACTGTCACTGTGAGTCAGAAGCAACTCAACAGCACCACTCAAGAGTAGCCTAACCTTTAGGCAGACAAGAGCTGAGATTTCAGCAGAAGGAAGCTGAAAGGACAGGATACCTGCATGCAAGTGTAGAGAGATCGCTGGGGATCCTCTGGGTCAAGCACCCATTGGCATCCTCCATGGGGAATTTGCCTCCCACCCTAGCACTGAGGGCCAGGAAGCTTAGGTGTTAGTCCCAACTCTGCCACTAATTAAGTCAGTGGGACTACATGAGGGTTCAGTTGCTTCACCCAAGAAAGGAGTTTAATAATCATCATCATGCATTCTACCATATCCCCAGGGCTGTTTTGATATCAAATGAGTGGATAATGAAAACATCTCACACACCTTGATGCATCCGATGGATCCAGCACAGTTTCATCACTTATATATTCATTCATTCATTCATTGAATTATGACAACAATCCTATGAGATGGAAGCATCATTATTCCCATTTTATAAGAGAAGGAAACGGAGGCACAGGAAAGCTATGTAACTTGTCCAAGATCCCATAGCTAAGTGGAGAAACTGGGATTTGAACTCAAACATTTGAACTCTAGAGGGTGTGCTCTGTGTCCTGGTGCTACACGATAGATATGGAAACATTTGGTAAACTGGAAAAAATCTTACACAAGAATAAAGTATCATTCATATAAAAAATCTTCAAGTAAAGGCCAGTCTCCCACACCTTCAATGACAGACAACAATTGTTGCTTCTATTGTAGTTCATTTGTTAAGATAAGAGATCAGTTGATGGCCTTCTCCAGTGACAGTCCCCTAAGATGCTATGGCAGGTGCCCTTTGCTGTGTCTTCAGAAGACACAGCACTCACGGAGTTTTCTACCACTGTTTTTCTACCCCTCACTTCTCAGGAGGCAAAGACAGTGCAGGTCCCTTCCCCTGAACCCATGATCCACTCCTGGTTTTCATATCCTCCCTCTCTCCTCATTTCATCTTTTACTCCATTTGCCTTTTTAGAAAAAGGACTTTATCTTTAGAAAAAGATCTTTATCATTATCTCAAGGTATGAGTGGGAGGGCAAGCAAAGATGATGGAAGCAAGGGTAAGTCAAAAACTGAGAATTAATCATTACACATGCCAGGCAAGTTGCCTTGAAGACATCCACAAAGTCCTAATGTTACTAAAGAAATGTTGCAAAGAACATTCTGGACCACTTGACATTCTATCTCTTTCAGAGGAAACAAAAAGGTAAAATCACTTTTATAAAAAGGAATAGTTTCCTAGATACTGAGATAGTCCCTTCATCCCTACCACTCCTGGATTCCTACTCCCAAGGCCAAATCCAACCCCAGAAACTTTTTGGCCCCAGCAGCTATGAGTCCAACTGAACTTAATGAGCTTGTCATTACTCATCTCTGCCACAGCCAAAAAGAGAAGCACTGCATGGCAAAAATTTTATACACACATACACTTACTAAATAATAATAAATATTTCTTGACTCGGGTGTTGACAAAGTCAATCAATCAATAGAGCATAAACCTTCCTGAAAGGACCTGACAGGAACAAGACAGGGAAGGGGGAACAGCCTGGCCATCCCACAAAAAGTGAGATGCAATTGGAAGGCTTCCATGTTCCTGGGCTCAGCACCACCAGCCCTAATTTATCATCATCTTCATATATTCTTATATAAGTAGTAATGCAGATCATCCCAGCCAATTAATCAACCTGTAATTAGGAACTGACGTGAACATTTACTACCATCAGGCATAATTTATATGATTACAGATGATTAAATAAAATGTAATTGAGTGAACAGGCAATTTGTTAAGCACATCTAGACGCAGCCATATCAGCTAGGGCTGGAAGCACCCCGACTCCCCTCCTACAGCAGGTCAGCAAGTGAGGGCTTTGGAGTAACACCCTTGGGGTGGTCAAGGAGAGAAGGGAAAGTTATTGAGACACCCAAGAGGTCCCAGGGGGCTGTGGTAGGAACCAGACTGTAGCTCCAAGGCCCTATAATCCCTGATTTTTTTTTTTTTCTACAATAGACTACCTGGATTTTCAGATCTCCTCAAACTACTAAGAAAATAGGAAAAAGGGATGCTCAAAGTACATGCCCTAAAACAAAACTATGCATAGGATTTCCCTACAGGGATTGTCTGGGGCCTCCAACCCCAAGAACTGTTCCACTGCCCACACTTAAAGACCCCAAGCTACCAGAAACCTACCAGCATCATTCTGAGGGCTCTTAACCATGAAGGAGTCTTAGTTAAAGAGAGTTCCTTCACTTCTGAAAGGCAAATCATCGGTGACATAAGAGTTACATAAACACCTTACTCCTCCTACTTTGGGCTTTTAGTTCTCCTTCCCCACTACAGAACTAAACCATTTAAGGTTACACTTAGCATATATTTATTAAGGCGGTGCCTAAAAACAACAACGACTATATGTCAGGGAGTGTGGTGTTTCTGTAGGATAAGCACCGGACTGCAAAGCACAAGGTTGGTGGTTCAAGCTCACCAGACATTCCATGGGAGAAAGATAAGAATTTCTACTCCCACAAAGATGTACAGCCTTGGAAACCCATTATTCAATGGCACACAACTATGTCTTAAGCACCCGTGGTGGTGCTGTGGAATAATCACTGGGCTGCTAATAGTAAGGTCAGTGACTCAATCCCACCAACCACTCCATCTGAGAAAGATGAGGCTATCTGTTCTCATACAGATTTCCAATCTCAGAAACTCTACATAGGGTCACTGAGTCAGAACTGACTCTATGGCAGTGGTTGGGTTTGTTTTTATTTTTATACTAAATGCCTTCACGTTGGGGTTGCCAGATTTAGCAAATAAAAATCCAAGATAACCAATCAAATTTAAATTCTCAAATAATTTTTAATATATGCATATCCCATACAATGAAATCTTATGTTACATTTATTAAAGTTACATTTCTTAAAGCTCTCAAAACAACTCTATAAATATAATTTATTCAGTTAAGGGAGAGATTGGATTTCATAGAGCTGTTCTGAAGAACTTTAAGAAACGTAAGTTAAGGGGAGTTCTGGTATGGCACTGTGGATTCATGCAATGGACTGCAAAGGTTGATTTGAGCCTCAAGGTCAGCGGTTCAATCTCACCAAACACTGCTCAGAAATCCTATACAGGGTCGCTATGAGTCATAACCAGCTAGACAGTACTTAACACAAAAACAAATTCTGTTAAGGTTCCCTGGTAGCGTAGTGGATTATGAATTGAGATGCTAACCTCAAGGCCAGCAGTTTTAATCCATCAGTCACTCTGTGGGAGAAAGATGAGGCTTTTTGATCCCATAAAGATTTACAGCCTCGGAAACCTTATGCAGGGTCACTACGAGTCAGAACCAACTCCATGACACATAACCACCAACAACCATTCAGTAAGGAAACTCATCTTGGAGTCTTTGTTTCTGCTGCCCCCTCCACCAGGAACTCTCCTTCACATGCACTCTGTTGAAATTTAGGTGGGAAACCACTCTGACCTCTCTGATCTCATCACCCCCTACTCATATTTCTGTTACAGCATTCACCCATTGTTTAATGATTTCCTCTTCTCTAATCTCTCCCACCTAAGGAGCTCTGGTAGCATAGTGGTTATGAATCAGGCTACTAACCTCAGGGTCATCAGTTCAAAACTACCAGCTCTTCTGAGGGAGAAAGATGAGGGTTTCTGCTCCCATAAAGATTTACAGCCCCGGAAACCCTGTACAGGGTCACTAAGAATCAGAACGGACTCCACGGCACATAACAACAATAACATATCTCTCCCACCTAAGCAAACCCATCAAGAGCTGCATGAGTCTCTTTCATTTCTGTATCTCTCCAGGCCAGCCCCATGCCAGGCACAAGGTAGACACTAAGTACTTCCTAAGCAAATTCTAAGAGATGGTAAGGCTTAATGTTATGACTTGCCAGGCTCACACAACTGATAAATGCTGAAACCTAGACTCAATCATAGGTTCTCCAGGTACCAAACTATTTCATTAGCCTTACCATATCTGCTTTATAATATATAATATGTGGCCCTTGTCCACAAAACCTTATAGTCCAATTGAAGAAGCAATGACCGACAATGAATAATGCATAATAGAAGGTGGAAGCAATGAGAACCTACAATAGAAACCAACAGGAGCCCAAGGGGAGAGATTAATATTCATTCAGAGGCTAGAGAGAAAAAAGAACCTTGGCCCCAAACACATAGCACACACAAATACTAACTGGAGATGGTTCACATATCAAAATAAGAAAACTAAAACATGAAAATAGGGAAAAGTTTCTTAGACAGGACACAGAAAGCTATAACCATAAAAGAAAAAAATTTTCACAAATTATCAAAAAAATTTATTTCTATTCATCAAAAGATACCATTAGAAAACAAATAATCAAATAATACTCTGGAAAAAAATAGTTCACCAAATATATGCCTGATGAAACATTGCCATACAGGATGTATTAGAATTCCTACAACTCAAAAAAAAGACAAACAAGCCAATTTTAAAATGGACATTAGACTCAACAGGCTATATGATTCTACCATAGGACATTCTGGAAAAGGCAAACATATAGGGGCAGAATATAGACCAGTGGTTTCTGGGGCATGAACTGGAGATTATAAGGGCATGGACTACTATAGGCCACAAAGAAATTGGGGGGCAGGAAGTGATAGGAATGTTCTATATCTTGATTATCATAGTAGTTATATGACTATAAAAGTTTGTAAAATTCATTAAAAGGGATGGATTTTACTGTTTATAAATGATACTTCATTAAACTTTACTTTTAAAAATGGGCAAAAGATTCAACAGACACTTCACAAAAAAAGATATACAAATGGCTAACAAACATGAAAAAGTTCTCAATAGAATTTAGTCATCAGGGAAATATAAATTAAAGCTAAAATATAATGCCACTATATATGCTCACCAGAATGGCTA
The DNA here is from genome assembly GCF_000296735.1 of Chrysochloris asiatica. Taxonomy (NCBI): domain Eukaryota; kingdom Metazoa; phylum Chordata; class Mammalia; order Afrosoricida; family Chrysochloridae; genus Chrysochloris; species Chrysochloris asiatica. Next base: position 32,656,779 of record NW_006408533.1, on the reverse strand, counting down.
AAAAATATCAATTGACAACACCAAATGCTGGCAAAGATGTGGAGCAACTGGAATGCTTATACATTATCAGTGAAAATGCAAGAAGGTACAACCATTTTGGAAAACAGTTTGGCAGGTTCTTACAAAACATATACCTGTACTATGATGTGGCAATTCTATTCCTAGGCATTTATACAAAAGAAATAAAAATATGTCCACAAAAGACATAAAAAATATGCACATTGGCTTTATAAGAAAAAGAAATCCAGATGTCTAATAAAAGGAAAATATATAACCAAAATGTTATGGGCATACAATGGAATACTGCTCAGTAATTTTTTTTAAAAAAAGCACAAACTACTGATGCATGCAACAACATTGATGAATCTTAAAAATCTTCAACCTTTTTGTTAGCAAGCAAGAACTGTAGCCATTTGTACCTGCCTAACCTCAGAAACCCTATACAGGGTTGTTGTGTGTCGGGACCAACCCAACGACATTTAACAAAAACAACCTACGTTTATTTCTGTCTATTTTTTTCAGCTGGTTCTCCAAACTTTCAAATTGGAATTTATTTTGCTTATCACTGAGTAAGGAATGGTTTAAGACAATGATTTAACTGATTTTTTTTTCTGACAGAGTAATCATCTTAAATTTTCCTGCACTTCCTTTTGTGTGGCACCTCACTCCCTGTTAGTTATTGGATAGATGTATTCAGTCCATTCTTTGGTAGAAGACATTGAGGCACAAAGACACTAACCAGGAGTTCACTTGTTGATTCACAATCAGTAAAAGGCAAAGCGAAGCCAAGAAGGCAGGTCTCCTCTTGTAACCTTTCACTCATCTCTGTGTACCCACAATAGCTGCTCCTGAGAAACACAGAAAGAACCCAGATAAAATAACCAATCTCTGCCTAAACCATGGCAGCTACATTTCAAGCCAAGGTCCAGAAGAGAGTGGGAAAAGCTGAAATTAACTCTGACATTTATTTTGCTGGGGCAGCCACCCCATTTAAGCATCTAGGAGAAAATGTGCATGATTTTCCAAAATATCTACTGTTTCTTCTAGGATTCGTAGGTGGGTTTCTGCTTAGACCTTGCCCAGAGAGGACAGTTATTAACTAATGCCAGGTTAGTACTGAAAAATCGACATTTCACTCATAACCTTATACTGGGAGGCAGAAGATGGCCATTACCCACTGGCATGATGTTAACAACCAGCTCTCTTGAAGTAAATCAAAAGCCTTGATTTGTAGCATTTACCAATTTCTGTAGTGTAAATATTCTCACTGTGGTCGGAGTGATGCTGCTGAATGTGGAGTTGAGAACTGATGCACAGCACTGGCTCTTGTAAGCCCATTCACGTTAGTGTGAATATGCAGTGGTACAGAAAAGGAGGCCATGGATAACAGGGAATCTAATTGTCTCTTTAATATTTCACAATAAAGGTATTTCTAACAACCATGACCAATAGACAGAAGGAAATAACATTGCTCTCCACTTTTCCAGTATCCTGGCTCCAGGTAAGAATTCCAGGGTTTGGAATTCATAGCACTCTGTTAATGTGAATTCTCAATTCCCAAAGGACTGACATCTGAACTCTAAAAGACTTCCTTAAAGAACCAGGCCAGAGACTAACCTCGGTAGGTCCTGGGAAATGGTCTGATTATTCCACTTATAGGAAGTCTCAGCCACCTACTCCACTGGTTGGCAGGAAATAACACAGAAGACAGGAATTTTATGAACAACATTGTGAATTTTGACTCAAACAAATGTAAATTTAAATCCTGACTCTACCACATACTGGCTGAATGACTTCACAAATCAGTTTCTCTCTGAATTTTAGATCCTTTATAGCATGAAAATAATAATAATAATACCTACCTCTCTTCACATTTTATTGATGTAATCAACATTGTAAGAGACCTGGTAGATACTGCTATGGTTAAAACAACGGATTGTTTTCTATGCAGAGTTGGGAAGTTTTTTGAAGTTGAAACCATTAAAATATTTATAAATGCTTAGTAAAACATGGAGAAGCCCCATTTAAAACAAGAAATGCTTCCTGTCATCTATGGACAAAGTATGGTTTTAAGGTAAAGAGAAGATCTCTTTGAAGAAATATTCCTGAGTAAGGAAGGAGAGCTCACCTTCCAGGGAGTCCTTTTGAAAATTGAGTCCAGTGATTCACAACTAGATTTCAGGATGGTCAGAGCCTTTTCTAATTAAACCCACCCCTCCCTCTATCAGATCCTGATACCCCTTTGTCCCATACTAATCTCTGTATCTGTTGATACTACCATCATGCAAAAAAATTTTGAGATTTCATTTTTGGAATTATCCCCAGCTTCCTCTAGCCAAACACACAACAAAACCAGTTCCATTACCTTGCCTTTAGCCAAACATATACTTCTTCAACTTGATCATTTGTCTTATTCATAAGATTTGATTCCAAATGAGATTTGGCTTTTTCTACCCAAATTTTCCTCCTTTAAGATATGCAAAAGAATATTCCACCAGCCCTGAATGTGCTTACTAAGAAAACTAGACACTTCACTTTGAACTGAAGTGACATTCACATACAACTTCTTCTTTAACTTGATAACAGGCACAGAGTTTTCAATGACTAACTCCATCCAATGACTAAGAAGTAACTGAAGGCTACAAAGGCAAGAAGTGACTGGCTTATAAGCTTTCAATAGGGAACCTAGTTCCAGAGGGTACAGGGAAAGGTCGAATCTCCACTGAGCTGTTTCCAATATGTCTGAATGGGGTTGATAGAAGGTGTTGGGGGATAGGACTCCTGTGGTTCAATAGGGAATGATTGCTATCAGGTCTGACAGTGAGTGTTGGAAAGGTAAATGTGAATGTTTTGTAACAAAAGAAGGGGAGTGGCTGATTTTGATTTTGCAGTCCAGGAGCAGAGATCCCTGGAACCATCAAGGGAGGAAGAAAAGTGAACCCTGTCCAGGGAGGCAATAACACTAGAGATGGAGGCAAAGATGATGACATGGAGAAAAGGAGTAGCTGAGGACTCTGGACTCAGGGAGAGAGAGGAGCTGTGTGCTGGCAGCCAGGGGGCAGGTGTGTGGGGTGTACCCTTTGGTTTGTTGACGATGCATGCAGAATTTTGTAATTATTGCAATGAAACAAAATATGATAGGATGACTGTAAGGATAATGGATAATGTTCTCCCATGTAAACTAACACATAATTCACAATAAAAACTTAAAAAAAAAAAAACTGAAGGAACAAGATGACTAGATCTGGTTCATGTGCACTCTGGATTATAGCTGTCTGCTTCACAGAGATGGTTTTAAGTTTATTAATTAACACCCATCCTCCTTAGTCCTCCTACATTCAGAGTGGCGGGTTTCTAAGAGCTTTAGAGAGATTTATTTTTATCCTTCAAGTGGATAAAAGACATTAATGAAACCATTCGAGACTTCAGGGACTGGGCTCCACCCACAAAAGCCAAGAGGAGGCCAGTGTGAGTGACCACTGATTATTAAATTTCCTCTTAGAAAAGGAATCCCACAAGTCTGGTCTGATGAACATCTAAGTGTGTGGAAAGTAAAGGGTGTACAATGTACATATGCATTATGTATCAAAAGGCACCCTGGATTCCTTATGCAGAACAATAAATGAAATCACTGTGAAAAAATGTAGAACTTCCCCTCCCCCACTCAACTACCAGCTGGCCCAATCCTTGAACATATAGCACCATGTTGTGCTGGCTCCAAAAATTTGGGTCAGTACAATGTTTAAACTCTTAAGTGGAACCACTAATCTCCATTAATCTGACCATAAAGATGAGACATAATGCTAAATATAAAAGCATAAGAGTTGGTAATGCACATTCCTCTGACAGGCTGCCTTAATACACAGCAACTCCTGGTTCTTTGGGATTGCATTTGGCCATTCAAAATCTGTTCCTTCCTGGAAATCGCTTAATGAAAGGGGTCGGAGCCTTGGCAGGGGTGCTCACCATGATGCCCATGAAGACATTTCATTCTATGGGACTCCTGACATTACAGACCTCCACCCTCTACATCCCTTCTTTCAAATCAGCAATTCAACTGTGATTGGTAGTTTAGTTTGGGGCTTGGCAGAGCCTGGATAATCATAGACTGAGTGGACCCTTAGCATGGTTGTTGACTCCAACCTCTAAATGTCAGTCAAATAAAAGGAGGAGCACCTGGCTGGCACACAGGCAACACACAGGTGCCCTCTTCCTGGCTGTTGGGACTGAGAGCATTGAGAAATCATTAAGTGGCTCCTGACATCAGTACCTCAGTAAACCCAGCTACAAAATCAGTGCTGTTCATTTTCTTCATCACCACCATCTCTGGATCAGTGTTTTTCAACTCATGGTCATGGAACCACCTGCAGGAAAATCACCTCAGATGTGGTGAAAAATCATGTTCCTCTAGTCCCGCCCCTAGACCTGAGTAAGACTCTCCCAGAAGGAGATTCAGAAAAATCTGCATTTTAAACAAGCTTAAGTACACATGGTTGGAACCACCATCTAAATTTTATAAAGCTGGTATCAGAACCCCGGTGAAAATTGGTCCTTCATGAGTTAAGGATATAACCTGGCATAGTAGGTTATGCATTGGACTGCTAATCACAAGGTCAGCAGTTGGAATCCACCAGTCGCTCCATGAAAGAAACAGGAGATTTTCTGTTCCCATAGATCTTTACAGTCTCAGAAACCCTACATAGGGTGGCTATGAGTCATAATCCACTTTATAGAAATGAATGGGTCTGAGACAAACCTGACCCCCGCATGATGATTTTGTACCAGAAATTCCTATAAAATAATTTCCAGGAAAGATCTTACAGCAGAAGTTATCCACGTCTCATGGTAAACTATATACAGGTCCATTGTGCCTATGCTTGTCTCCTTATCCTATAGCATCAATAATTCCTAAGACTTACTGAGTGCTTACTGGAATGGCCAGTGCTATTCTAAGCGCCTCGTATGTATTAGCTTGCAAAATTCCCTACCAATCTTATGAAATAGGACACCTTAACTATTAATCATCAGGGAGGGACAGTGGAAGGCTTTAACAAGGAAGTTAACATTTAATTGGGCTGTAGAGTATGAGTGACAATATACCACCTTCCACACCCCACTCATTGATTAAATGGTCACCAAGAAGGATCCTTGTTATGTTTTTATGCCCGCAGGCTTCACCACTCACTTCCTAGAAATAATGGAGAACAATGTTTAGATGAGTGAGTGTTGGTGGCTACTGACACTATATGGAATGACATTCAACATAGGCTTCTGGATTGTCATCAACCATTGAGAACTCTTGTCCCAACCTATGACTTCTTTCATGAAATTTCAAGACATGGCTGCCAACTCTACATAAATGTAAACTGCCTCTGCTCTGGGTGGACTTGGTGGAATCAAAGAGGAAGACCCTCACTGAGATAGACCAGCACAGTGACTACAACAATCGACTCAAACATATCAGTAACTGTGAGGATGGCACAGGATCGGGCAGTGTTTCATTCTGCTGTTGACAGGGTTGCTGTGAGTAGGAACCAACTGGATAGCACTTAGCAGCAACCAACAATGAATACTGGAGTCTGAATCATATGATCTCTTTTTTTACAGAATTCCCACCCTATTATGGCTATTGTCTTTAACTACCCAAGACCTCTCTTTTCCCCAGGTACTGGCCTACCCTTCTGGTAAGAGACCCTAACCTCAGGAGTTCTGGTATGGACTAGTTATGACCATTACCTTCTTGTACACAGTGGGAACAATAACCACAGTGACCAGAGATGGGTTTGTGACCCAAGAAAGGATCTGTCCAAAGTTTTCCTAGCAGAAACACCTAAAAGTTTGTAAACCTGGAGCTATGTCTCTGTTCAATGGAAAAGCTATCTTTAGTAGTAAAGAGAGAAGCTAACCAGGAGTGAGAGGGACAGAGACAGAAAGGGAAATACAAAGAAAAATTGATTGCCATCTTTTGGCTACATGAGGTCAACTCCTGTCCTGCAACTTCTATACTTAGGTCAAAGGGCCAGTGAGTGTCTCCATTTAATATCTAAACTAGTTCAAAATGAGTTTCTGTTCATTTGCCACAAAAAAAGTTCTGATTCATTAAATATGTCCTCCACTTAACTTGGTGTCATTATCATTTCAGGCTTTTTTCATACTTAGGTGTCCTTGACCTAAGTATGAAAATAACCTAAATTGGTAATGATGCTCAGCCCACACTCCCTATTATCTTTCCAGGCCCACCATGATCCAGGCACTTTGTCAGTACTGTGAGACAATAGTGGTGAGCAAGGCAGTCACAGTGTTGGTCCTCATGGAACTTACCTTCTAATAATTACACAAATAAATGTTTAAATTGCAATTCTTATAAGTGCCACAAAAGATAGGAATCAATCCTACTGCGGAATAGGATTGGAAGTAGGGAAGTCTCCTCTATAAGACTGGCATTTATTGTTGTTATTGTGATTAAGTGCCGATGAGTCAGTTCCAACTCATAGGAACCCTGTAAAGGGCTTCCCAGGAGCAGCTGGTGGGTTTGAACTGCCAACCTTATGATTCCCAGTTCAATACTGATCCTACAATGCCACATCAGTCTCTGAAATCTGAAAGAAGAGCAGGAATCATCCAGGCAACAATGGGTTAACAAGCTTCCACTTGAGATAACTGTGGGTGAAGGCTCTGAGTCTTACAAGGAAAGAGGTAGAAATCAGATGGAAGAGGTAGTCAGGGATAAGGCCGCTGTGGTCTGATAAACCAGGCCAATGATACTGAGCCACCACTGAAGGGTTTTAAGTAGAACAATGATGCATTGGGTTTATTTTAAGATGGCTCCAGCGGCTGTCTGGGGAACAAACTGGAGAAGGCCTTAGTGGGTGTGGCAAGAAGAGTAAGGACTGCAATCTGTCAGGCAGGAGATGAGACTAACTTGGAGCAGGATGGTCAGTGAGGTGAATAGATTTGACACCATATGTAGTAACTTCTAATATGGTTGACTTCTAACATTGGCTTCTGAGTTGTCATCAACCATTTAGAAGACAGAATACGAGTTATTGATTATAGGCAGTAGGCAGAGTGGTGAGGATGAGTCTGGTTTCTGGCATGAGCAACACAGTAATTTGTGATGCCATTGACTGATACAGGAAATGCTAGACAAAGGAGGCATTTGGAAGAGGAGATCTTAAATTCAATATGGAAAAGTTTTATCTCAAGATGCTTGTGAAACTTCAAATGGAAATAGCAAGTAGGTAATGTATGTATTTCTTCACTTGAGACACATTCCTACAACACGTTTTACTATACCTATTCTGTTATTGTTGTTGTTGTTAAGTGCCCTCAACTCCATTCTGACTCATAGCGACCCTGGATAGCGTTTCCAAGGAGTAGCTGGTATGTTTGAAACACTGACCTTGTGGTTCACCGTCCAGTGCTGATCCCATAGCACTACACCCAGAGAACCTATTCTACAGGTGAGCAAAAATGAGATTTATCTAAAGTAATACAAGGATTTAGTAGAATTGATAGGAGCAGAACCTAAATTTCATGCATCCTAATCCAAGCGCTTTCTATGAAATCCTACTACATCTGATCAAACAACAAACCAAAAATAAGGAGATTTGGGTGTAAATGGCATAATGTCAATCCGAAATTGTGTTCTAGGAAATCAGTGTCACATGGTCAAGCATTTGGCATCAGTCTGATAACTTAGAAGGAGCCATTCCTTTCTGACAATCAGCCTTCCCTTGAGAAAACAGAATCCAACTCTACCATGGTTTCAGGTTTTAGCTGTGCTTTGTATTTATATCCAGAAGTATAACCATTACTGGTGAAAAATGTCAAAATACATTCATTCTCATTGTGGAAAGGAAAGTATCCCTCAAATTGGTTACTTTACCAACAGCAACTACCAGCTATGCACCCAGAGGAAAGCAACAAATGAAATGTTGATTTAAAAAGAAAATATCAATAGATTGGTTCTTATGGAAGTCATTAATGCATTCCATTTAAAAGGGGGGGAAAAAGTTGTAGTAAGTCTCTAAGCAAATCCATAATTAGGAATCATATTTATCGTGCTTGCAAAGGGTTCCCTGGTCTAGTGCTTATATCTAGAAAGGGATATATTTAAGGCAGAGGGGAAGCTAAAATTGGCTATGTAGAGTAGGATCAATTGGACTGGACCAGATGTTGAGGGAGACACCACTGATTCTTGGGCAGTGGTGATATGACAGAAGTGATATCTACAAAAACCTCTGCTTGGCTATAGTTAAATTAGCTATAGGAATAGCATCTTGGGGGTTGGGGTAGTGGTTACCCATCTTTGTGACAACTCTCCCACCCTAGTCCCTAGTTCAGTAGCTTCTACACAAATGGACTTGATTGGAGCATGTGGAATGTGACAGGGAGGACTAGGGTCCTGAAGGGGTTTTATGGAAAGTGTGGATTTATTTGCCTTGATCTACCATTATAAAACACAGGAGGGGTTTCTAACTATATAAAACCAGACTTTTATGGATCTCTGACTTTATGCATAGGAGGTGGCCTTGGTTTCCTTTCTAAATTGAACTTGTCAACCAAGCAATCCAGCTGGCACTTCCAGGGAGGAAACAAGTTTGAATTTCTGAGTTGGTCTCAGATAATGAGGTTGGGGTTTCCCGACACTCAGAAACTGTGGGATGCTTTCCAGGACTTTCTGTGCTATCTGTCTTGGTTCTATTACCACAGGTTTTAACACATATGAGGCGGCAGCACTTCGGAGGGAGTCGAAGGGCCGTTCTCTGGCCCTCCCTGGAGAAGACCCTTCATGCTAACATGAGGCATCATGAAAGGGACTAGTGGTCTAGAATCAGGTCACCATGGGACCAGTTCCTAACTCTGCATTCCCTCAGCATGTGGCTTGGGGTATGCTGTTTCACCTCTATGTGCCTCAGTTTCCTCATCGGGAAAGAGCGGAGAATCTCTCTAAGGTTAGTTCCAGAAATCTAGTCATCCAGATCATTTACTCAGAAAAAGTTGTTTTCCATACATTTCTTCCAATGGTGATTCTATATCCAACAGAACAGAAAAAAGGTAAGAGAAAGATGCCCTTCCCAGAATGAAAATTCACATGCTAGGTGGGTTGGGGAGGGTTTGCAGAGCCTCAGAGCTCAAATTGGTTATTCTTGTCTGAGTTTAAACTCAAGTGTGGAAGTATGTGAACTCAGGTGCTAAGGATGCAGCTGGCACAAACTCACATGGAGCCCCCACAGGTTGAGTTAAGAATTCTCTAGGTAGGGAATTCTTTGGAGATTCCCTGCTAAAGTTTTGTGCAAAGTTTCCCCTGAGGAAGCCATGTTCCAGAAAATAGAAAGACAAGGTCCAGTTAACTATTTCTGAAGAGAAGAGTTTTTCCCATACCATCCTGGATAAGGCCTCTGTCTCCCTCTCCACACACCCCTAATCCACTCCCACCTCCACATGCGTGCCCTACACACACAACAGTCATTCCCAAAGGAGAGGGGCTCTGTTTGTTTAAAAAACAAAAAAATCCCGTGTTCTTGGCCATTAATCACGCCCATAAGAGCGTTTATTAATGCCCTGTCAATTGCTCAGAGTGAAGGCAGCCTGTCAGCTGTCCCCTCCCCATAGCTGTGTGCAAACACTGGTGATTAAGCGCCAGATTTAACATCCTCATGAATATTTAAGAGGCTGTTTTTGAAAGTTTCCTGTCCTTTTACACTAATAGCCCCATTAAAACCTGTTTACAAGCCAGTCAAGAGAGTAACTGCATGCACTTAAACCAGGAGAGTGCTCCCCCAAAGGGGCTCTCGGACCACGCAAGGATCAATATGTGCCTTCAAGTAAGACTGTCTGCCCGCCCCCAGTGGAGCCCCGCCCCGCAAGAGACAGACACACGTCAAGGAGCTGGAAAGGACCCAACATGTTAATTAGACCAGCTAGAGGGGGAGTCTTAGGGAGTAAGTACTGGTACTGGGCTCCCCAAAGTGGGTGACCCCAGTTCTAGAGACTCCACAGGAGGTGCCCAGATGTTGTCAACAACAGGTATCCCCAGGCAGTGCAGGAAAGGGTAATTGTTTGTGTGTCTGCTCTGCTCACCTTTCACTCCTGCCCTCCTCATACCACCTGATCTCTGGACTCTGCTCACCACCCTGGTCTCGAACGCTGCACACTCCCAACCCCTGATTCTGCATGCCATCACCAGCTCTGGACTCTACACACCATCTTCAGGCCTGGATTCAATATAACCAGTCAAAACAAAGTCAGGATCAGACTGTGGAACAGATCATCAGTTACTCCTATGCAAGTTCATGCTGAAGCTAAAAAAAATTAAATGACCAAAAACCAGAAGAGTTATAGGATGACATCAAGAACATCACACAGGAAGAAAGCAAAAGGTCATTGCAAAGACAAGAAAGAAGGAAAAGGCCAAAATGGATATCAGAAGAGACTCTGAAACTTGCTCTCCAGCATAGAGATGCTAAAGCAAATGGAAGAAATGAGGAGGTAAAAGAGCTGAATAGAAAATTTCAAAGGACAGTTCAAAAAGACAAAGTCAA